>NC_051154.1:74893294-75193294 GCF_013339745.2 Dermacentor silvarum | reverse complement strand
GGCCACTTTTTCGCTTGCTTTGCTGGCGCTTTTATGGGCACGCGCGGCCGAAGTGCTTTATTTCGATGAATATATGTCGTTCGCCTGCTTAAAACGACTCTGCTTGGTTGGAGGAACGTCCCTTTATATTTCTGCCGACATTCCGATTGACTCCGACGCAGCGAGCAGCGGTAAGCGCAGCGCGCCGTCTGCTCGAGCAGACGACGCGTCTCTCTCGTGTTCGAAATGACGGTATTTTGACTGTAAGTGGCATGAAACCTTCTACCTGCTCAGGATTTGGCGTCTAAATACCGAAAAATTGCATATCTTTGGGTATGGGTGTTTAATTGCCTACGGAGGTCGTAAATTATCCACTGTTGTGCCGCTTCTCCAAGGCCTCCTGAACACGTGCTGCCCCTACACACTAAAAACAGTTGCACCCTTTGGGGCGTATTTTTGCCACAGAACAATAATCGTCATCTGACTTGCGTGGCCCGGCACTTCTCGGTTACGAACGACAAGAGCGTTATCAGCGTGACACAGCATTCTCGACAGGAAAGTAGCAAGTGCAGAGTTTTCAGGATAGGAAACGCAAGCAAGACAGATGACGATTATTGTTGTGTGGCAAAAATGCACCCCCAAAGGGTGCAGCTGTTTTTAGAGTGTAGCGGCGGCGCTCACTTCCGGTCACACGAAGTGGCCGCTTTCTCGCCCTAGCGCGGCTGCGCCGTCGGAACACCTATCTTCTTACGCCGTGATGTGTACTTATTCGCGCTATATCTGAAAGTAACTATGAAGTAGTTTCACCGCTGTAACGTAAATGAGATTCCCTTATCGTTTGCAAATCATGTCCTTATCACCATTAGGCAGCAGCTGCGACGTAGTGGTGAAAGAAACATGACCAGGCAGATCTTAATATGTCGGCCTTGGAACACGTGAGGTGTGCATCTCACTGCCGCCAAAAAGTGTGTGAAACAAGTGCTCCAGTGATTCAAATTCACATCGCTGTACGCCTCGTGACTGCAGTAATGAATTGTGATGCTAGTTTTCTCTTTTTGCCCTAGCCTTTTTTTTTTTTTTTGCTTTTATTTCTGCATAAAAAATACAGCTCTGCGTCTATCTGAATCGCCGATCTCTTGTGTTTTCGGCGATACCAAGGTGGGCAGCGCTGAATCAACGGAAGGCTGCGTTTCTGCGATGAGCATCTCCCGAAGGTCGCTAAAAGATAACAGATAACATGCTAAAAAAGTGTAATTTTCCCAAATTATGCAGCGTGTTCCTCCCAAATTTTTTTTGTGTTTTTGTGTGATAAGAATTTTAGCACCGTCTTGAGAGATTCATATCATCGAGATTCTACTGTATTCGTTGGGTGTATACAGCCACTCATTTTTCTTATTTTGTGATGAGATGTAGCAGTTGTAAATTGTGCCAAAGGAAGGCTATTTGCTTACTATGGTTGACAACAGTTTTTCTTATAAACATAATTAATGGCTCATTTTAAGATTAGCATTACAGAATATCAGTTCTTCAGGTTTGTGCAATTTTCCACAATGTGTTTGTTTTGTTTGGTGTACGCTTCAGGTTGTCACTCAAGTTCAGCAAAAAGAAGAAGCGCAAACGGCTGGGCTCCTCAGACAAGTCTGATTTGGAAGGCACTCCGCCTCCTTCTCCTGAAGAAGGTGATGGAGGTGTGCAGAAGCGACGTTCATCGCGGAACACCCACAGAAAGAAGTACACTGATGACATTGAACTGCAGTTGAGTGGTGACGAGGCTGTTTTAGATGGTCTGCATGCTTCCCACGCCCTTCGAGGGCAGGAAACGAAGAATGTCCAAGTTCTTGTCAATGTTGTCACTGAAGACACCATGGTTGTTGAAAAAATCCTCGCTTCTCGAATGGCCACCAGGAAATCCGAAGAGGAGGACAAGGAACCTGTGGATGTCGAGGAGTTTTTTGTGAAGTATAAGAATCTTTCATACATTCATTGTGACTGGAAGACTCTGGAAGAGTTGGAGATGACTGATAAGCGTGTGCTGCAGAAAGTGAAGCGTTTCCGTCAGAAGAAGGACAACATCAACTCAATCTTTGACTTCCTTGAAGACGAGCCCTTCAACCCCGACTATGTAGAGGTAGATCGGATCTTGGACATGACCGAGACTGTAGACCCCATAGAAAGTGACTATGCAAATCAGGCAGATGTCAAAGATGAGAAGCCAACAACTAAGACTGAAGAAAACATTGCTGAAGATGAGGGAAAGGCAGAACCAATGGATACTACTGAGCCTGTGGAGCAGAATGGAGATGGGCAGGAGTGTAAGGTGCATGAACAAACAGAAAACCAAGGAACAGGGGATAATAATGGAGAAGATGACACTGGAGAGGCTAATACTGAAGAACCTCAAAATGGCACTTCTGAGACAGTGGAAGAAGCCAAGAAAGAAGACAGTGGTGATGCCTCTGAAATTTTGAGTTCGCCAGCAGCTGCTAGGGAAGGCCCTGATAGTAGCATGTGTGAAGATGAGACAATTTCACTTCCCCAGCAGCCAATCAAAAAGGAGCTTCCTGATGAAGAGATGCCTGACAGGTAAAGAGATCAAGATTACTTATAGGTGAAAATAGGGCATAAGTTTTTGATTAAGTTTAGTTTTTAACAATTTGCTGCAATAGCTAGTATTGGCATGTTAAAGTACAGTCAAACCTCGATATAATGAAGTTGTACTTGCAGGGAAAATTTGGTTGTATCGAGAATTTCGTTATATCAAGGTTTCGTTAATTCAGTAGAACTACGATGGGGAAGTAAAAATAGTTCGTTACATCGCAAATTTCGTTAAATCCAGGTTCGTTATGTCAAGGTTTGACTGTAATCCACTTGCATTTCACTAGTGTGCTGCGTTTTTTTTTTTTTTTTAAGTTTATATTGAGAGCACATTCGGGGTGGATGTTTTTCAGAACTTTTTCTCTCAGGAATTAGTTTTTGAGAGCTTTGTTTTATGATGCAATTACATATGGAGTTTTTCAGTCATTTTAGCATGATTCGCCTTTTAGTTTTGCCCATACACGAAAAAGGGCCTTGAATATGGCTGCAGTAACCTTATTTATTTGCAGCCAACATTTACAATAGCAGAAAAGTTTGTTGGCATTACAATTTACTCTATTATATGCATTTTTACCAATGTTGGAATTGGCCATTGCAGTGCAGGAGCTGCGCCTTCTAGGTCATGCGTCACTTCCGGCGAGTGATATTGACGCCATTTTTATATCTGTTTCTGTATCAAAAACGACTATTTTTGCTAGGTTTTATGTGATGCTTCCACTCGTATTTCAAACATTATATATTGCGTGGAGGCTCCTTTTTATATGCACTCTCCTAAACTAGGCTTTTTACACGGTCCAAAGTTTTGTTGCAATTAGCCTTTAACGAATTCACCATGATCCGTATGTGGCGAAACAACCACTGAAAGCAGAGTTGGTCTTGCAGTGTTGACAACCTTGAAGCCTAGACATGCTAAGCAGGCCTGAAAGAAAATATTCATTGCACTGAAGCCTTATTGAGAGTGCTTAGAAATTTTTGTAAGTGGCTTCAAGATTCACTGTAAGCATCAGAAGAAAAAAAAATGCTCTTGAGATTGATTCGAATTATAAAGATGTTGAAGTCTGAATTAGTGCTATTTGACGGGAATTTCTTACTGGTACAGTTGACTTCGGTTAATTCGACCCAGACAGAATTGATGGAATTGATTGGATTATCCTTGGGTCAAATTATATTGGACAGAAAAAAAACAGCACCAAAACACACCACTGATTCACTTGCCAGTATTGGCCAGATTTTAACATACCCCCGAATCTAATGGGCACCCAATTTCTATGAGTCAGCAGAGAACTAACGTAGAAATGACATTAAAGCTCCTAAACAAAGTGGAAATCTAATGCGAACTGGATTTTTTTAGCAAGAGAAATGGTGTGCTGCACCATGGCAGCCAATTTCCTAAGCTCAACTTCGCAGCACAGTATTTTAAAATCGGCTTCTCTGCAACACGTGCTATATGGTAAAGCAAACCAACTCCATAATGGCAGTTTTGGTTCTGTATCTGTTTGCACCACGCAAGTAGTTTACGGCCCAATTTACCGTATTTACTCGAATCTAATGCGCACTTTTTTTCCGATAAAAAGGGTCCAAAAATATCCTGCGCGTTAGAATAGAGTACGACCCTGAATTTGCGATACCATATTGTCATCGGCATTTCAATATGGCTGCCTCCTACGCACTTCGAGCCTAGCTCCCGTAGCTTCGACCATGTGCTGTAGTACGTGTGCTTAGGCATTAGTCTACTAATTTAGTTAAACAGCGAATGTTTACGCCGGCTGTTTTTACGGCTGATAAAACTATACTGTCCTTACTTTGTATAGCTGTCTGCTAATTTACTGTCGCAATCGATGCTTCGCCTTTCGGGCGAAACTGGGACTTTTTTGTTCATCGCAACTTTAGTGTATTGGGAGAAAATCCTGAGCGATAGTTGTATTTTTGCATTAAAGCATGAGGTGCGCGGTACTGTAAATAATTTTTTTCCTCTCTTTTGGTCACAGAAAACGGGTGCATGTTACAATCGAGGGCACGTTACAATTAAGTAAATACGGTACTAAAAAAATTAAATGACCATATTAGAAACGGGTAAATACTGTAATCGGGCATTGTATGCTGTGGTTATTGTTTGAAAATCTTCCTAGGGGCAGGCTGAAAATTGACAGATTTTTTTTAAGGTGTGTGTTTAACGAATTCAAGTCCCCTAAGCTCCGCCAAGACAGACGCTGCTACTAAAGGGGTCTGTATTGTGGTCACTGTAGTGGTCAGGCGCATGCATGCTGACTGGTCATGTTCAAATTATCCAAGGCCAATTTTAGGATCGATATAACGAAAGTTTGGGCCCATAGTAATACATGGGCACTGGCCAGGAACTTCAGTCGGGATCGAATTAACTGTAAAATTGAACCAACCGGAGTCAAATTAACGGAAGTATACTGTACTTACAATGGTGGTTATCCAGGCTTGTTGGCACAGGCGTCCGTGTGTTCCCTAATTTAATTTTAGTCCTGTTCCCGTGCTGTTTGCAATAGTATGTCTTTGCTGGTATTTTTTATTTTTTTGATCCTGTATGAAATTGTTTCTTTGACGGTTAAAAAGAACTAACTGTAGTTTAGTTCTGCAGGTTTTGCATTTACTAAAAGTACCCTTTACATCACGAGCTACTCTTTCCTTACATTAAGTAATTGTCTGCTTTTCAGAAATTAGAGATATATGTGGATAAATTTTTCCTTTTTGTTTGGATCATTTCCAAGCCAAGTTTTGCTAGTCCAGTTGAATCTTGAACGAAGTGGCATTTAACTGAAAAATACCTTTGTTATATCTGATATTTGCTATAAGCGTATGTTTGTTGCATGCTGATGTTGGTAAAAAACATTTTAAAAATTTCTTCATTATGTCCAATAATTTGTCATATCTGTAATCGAGGTTCGACTGTAATGCTCTTTTGCAGAGCTGACACCCTTTTACAACACAACAGGTTTATGGCTTTTGTATCTTGGAGCTGGGAGGGAGACAACAGTAGACTTGAGGATTCCGAAACTCGCATGTGAACGAGAGTACTGAGTGCACTGTTGTGCAGTGAGGGTTGCCGGTGTTCTGCCATTATATCTGTTGCTTTTAAAGGCAGCACTTGTAAATGTAAATTGTCATTACATTTCGATACGTATTTGAGAGAAAACAAATGCACTTAAAATATATTGAACACTTTTTAAAATGAAAGCGTGGTGCATTTAACAGCTACATTATATACAGCGTTCAGTGATTAAAACTTGATAATCGGCCTGCATGGTGGCACTTGCTTTTTGTGCCACCAGTGAGCACTATGTGTTATGCATTATGAATGTGTTATGAAGGCCCTTGCTTTCATTGTATGCCACAATGCATCAGTTCAGTGTTGTAACGCCCAACGGTGGCACAAAAAGCGCTGGCCACCTTGTGGGCCGATTATCATGTTAAAATTGCTGAGCACTGTAGACCAATTTGATACCATCATTACAGCCTCCCCACATGATCTTAATCATGGCCTACCGTTTTTTTCAAGCACCTTCTGTTTTGTAGCACAATAGAAAGCTTACCATTCGAAGTGTCGAAACGTGCAGTGGTTTCTCTAGAAAGTGAGTAGAAATTTTTAAAACAAAATTTTCTATCTGCGTAGTCTGTTCTTAAAACTGTGAAACTGCATAAACCTAAACTGTGCTATCGCATCCAGTAATCAGCATTGTTGGCATCCCTGCAACACTGGGTCTCTTCAATTATCAGTTCCTGACATTCCCGGACTACTTAGGACTGCTGTGCACCATTCGACTTTGCTTGGACAGCTTTGGAAGCTCCTCCCACTAATCCGAGAGTGGTCAGAAGCACGCTCGTTATTTCATGGAGCAGAAGTTCCGGACTGTCTGCGGACTGTCAGAACTGTCCGCAGATTTTTGCTCGGACAAGCGCAAAGAACTTGCAGACGATAGCTGATAACGAGCGCGCGGCGTCTTCTGCCATGTCATGGAAGATGCCACATGCTTCTGTGCACTTCGCGTGTTACAGGCGGGAAATATTCTACACTCAGCTATCACATCTCTTACATCGGTGCTTTGTGTGCCATCATGCGAGGTTTTCATGAGCCGTGCAGTTCTGCAGCTTTAGTCTTTGAGCACATGCTTGCTTTTCTTGATGCGTTTCGCAAAATCTGTCATGCTCATTACTATATGTAGTAAACAGGTGGATTTCACCTTTCAGTTAAGCCAAACTGGTGTGTGAGGAAGCATATGCTACTGCATACGTGGCTGTTCGTCGCTGGTAGCTGGAATGGTATACAATTGGAGCTTCTTCGAATATTTTTCACATATGTTCATCATTTCTGGTGCCAAGTTGGAGAGCTTACTTTTTGACGTGCAGCATTAGTATATGGTCTAGATGTGCTCTGTCCGAGTCGTGCGTCGTAGATGATCTCATGAGCGTTAAGGATATTGGCAGGCGCTTTCTGCGTGAACAGCGACGTGGGACAATGGCGATTTAGCTTATGTTCTTGTGGGAATTGTGCTTAAATTCGCAGGGAATGAGAGAGCATAATTTCAGCTCTTAAGTGGCACGGTGAGCCAGAGCGCGACATAAACGGCGTTTTGCATGCTCTCAGGCTGCGATTCCACTATGCAAGCATAATGGTTGTGTCAGCGACGTGGCCTCCAAGGCTGCACCATCTCGGAGGCTACAATAATGAATTCACTGAGTAGTCATGCTATCTACGAGTAACTACGAGCAGACGATGGCATCTAGGGCCGCGATTTTGTAGCGATGCCTTATGACTTATTCTGTACTAGTCTTATCACACACCGCTCACGGCCGGCTGATCCCGTTGATAACGCAAGCGGCCCGTCGCGTCGACCACTGACAAAGCGCGATAAGCGTGAAAAGGCACTATTACTGGAAAGGCATCGCTACAAAATACCGGCCCAGGAGAATGACTTCTGGTCACGGTGCTTTCGAGTGAAACCTCGGACAGTTCCCGACAGCTGGTTCACGTGACGGTGATGTGCCCTTCTGTCAGAGCTAGTCAGACCGGAAGCTGCGGACGGTTTGCGGATTGTCCGCGACTGCATACTCGCAGAAGCCGAATGATTACTGGATGCGATGGCCATCTCTGAGGCCGTGCATTAATGCGCCACTTCATTCACCATGACTCCCTTCGTTTGCACAAGGCAGCGCCACTTTTTAACGCGCTAGCTGGAAACAAAAAGTAAATTATCTCTCGTGCAAAGAAAATATAGCAGTAGTGCATACAATTCCAGGCAATAGAATATTGTATCCATGCAAAATATCTCCCTGCTTGGGCGGCTTTTTTTGACGGTACACAGATTGGTTGCACTTTTTCACTGTCAAATGATGTCACATGTTATTCTTGTACCACTTTCAGAGCCAAATTAAAAACATAATTGCTTGTTTATGGGATACAAGCAGGCTTGTTTTTGCCAATATGACACACAATCTTCTCATTCCCAACACAATCCAAAAACATGTTCTGAGCGGTAGACAGTCCCTTTCAGTTTCACAGTTGAGTGTTGGACTTGCAGCTTTACGTGACTGTCTGATCTGGTTGAAAATAATAATTTCCATTTAAATTGCTAACTTACTGTTTCATTTTATCACTAAAAACATTTTTTAAATTTCTGCCATTATGTCATGGCACAGTTTGCTCACCTGTCGGTCCCTGAGGGTACTTCGATGTGCAAGTTTCCTAAGGTCGCACTAGTACAGTATACCTTCGACGTTCTACAAGCTTCTACGAAGCAGCTAGGGCTTGCCTACTGGCGTTGCAAGCATAAAATTTCTGTTTAATCGTGGCTATCTTACATTTAAATGGCCTGTATTTTTTATGTTGTTTTACACTTGCAGCGTAATACCAGAGGCTGACAGCGTAATACCAGAGGCTGACAGCGTAATACCAGAGGCTGACAGCGTAATACCAGAGGCTGACAGCATAATACCAGAGGCTGACAGCATAATACCAGAGGCTGAGAGCGTAAAGCCAGAGGATGACAGTGTGTTTGAGGACAATGCTGCAACCACACCTGTCAAGTCTGATGGCCTTTTGGAACCAAAGGAAGAAAAGCCTGAACAGGGCAAGGCTGGCAGCAGTGATGAGTCTGACAGCAGCAAGCCGAAACTGGTGCGCACTACACACAAGCACTATTTAGTCAAGTGGAGAGGTCTCTCCTATGAGGAAAGCACATGGGAATTGGAAGAAGATGTGGATCCACTAAAAGTTGAGCACTTCCTGAGATTTAAAGACCCTCCCCCTAAGGAGAAATGGAAAGTAAGTACCCTGTAAATAACTACAAGTTTTCTGAAATAGTACAGGTTTTATAGTGTGAGCATTGTCTTTCTCTTGTATATTGTACAATATACATCTGTTGAGTTGTTGGTTTTCTGTTTTCTTGAAGTCTCTGTTTCAACTCATGCTGCTATCTGCCTGTTTGTGTAATGGAATCAATGTTTGTCAAGCCATCTACATAATTTTTTCCAATAATGTAGCGAGGAAGCACGTTTGCTGCTTCATGGTATTGACATAGTGATGCATCCAGGGTGTTGAACTGACATTTTTTCGAGTTCTGTGCGGGTTTGGGTTCCCACTATTCAGTTCAGGCTCAGCTCAAGAGCGAAAATTATAATTGTTCGAACCCATAAGCTTTCTAATCTATTCCATTTGAGTTGTGTGATTCTGGTTTTCGAGAAAATGCACGGTAAATCTGTAGAGACAAGTCCGCTTGGGTATTGTGTAGAACTACTGAGAACCGTTTGCTTTTGCAAAGCATTTTTTTTTGCTTTTGCAAAAAAAAAATGCTTTTGGTGAGGTGCTATGTACTGATGGATATAGGCATCTTTGAATTTGTGCATTCAAGGAACTTCATGGCACCCTGTGCGGCTATGCGTTACCAACCCCTCCCTCTAGTTTTCTCCTTCATTGAATTCTTAAAGGAAACAGTAAACCAGTTTAGACTCCGAAAGTAATTATTTCAAAAGTCTTTTTTAGGTAATTTCACAATAATAGCCTACACAGAAGGGTCGTGTCTCTTCAGGGAAGTCTAGGTGGAAGTTGAAGGCTTAATTAAGGTTGGATCCAGGGTGTATAATCGTGCGTGCATAAAATGTGGTCTATTCGACTCTGATGTACATTGGCGTGCAAGTAGGCGGAGCATCCTCTGTGATTTAGAAAACCAACTGTTCATGCGGGCCGCGCCGTAAGGCTAACAGTAAACTCTGCAGCGCCATCTTCGAGTCGCAGAAAACGGACCATATTTGTGTATTGGTTCGTCATTAATAAAGTGTAGTGCGACTCGAAGCGCTGCGAGTTCTGCAGCCGTCGATTTTGTCAAGTGAGATGTTTTCATCTTGATAGTGGTGGCTTTTTCTGGAATGGTGACAGCTGCGGTATAGGTGCTCTGCAGGACGGAGCCGTCAGAGTATACGAGGTCTGTTAGAAAAGGGGGGGTATCCGACTAAGAAAAAAAACTGGCATAACTGGAGCGTTGGAAACCTGATCACCCTCAAAGTAGTCTCCTTGGGACTCCATACACTTCTACACTTCTCCCAGTGTTACTGCCATTGTTGGAAGCATTCCAAGAAGGCCTCTTTCGGAATGAAGTTTAGTTCAGCTTACGTTGCAGCCATAATGTCCTCTCTTGTCTGAAATCGCGTTCCTTTCAATGGCCTCTTGATTTTGGGAAACAGCCAGAAGTAGTAGGGGGCCATATCAGGAGAATAAGGAGCCTGTTGAACTACAGGAGTCTGGTTTTTTGCCACAAAAGTCTGAATCAAGTGCGAGGAATGTGCAGGAGCATTGTCGTGATGGATGCGCCAATTTTCATTTGACCACAACTCCGGTCTCTTGCGCCACATAGCATCACGTAGGCGACGGAGGACATCTCTGTAGTACTCTTTGGTGATTATTTGACCCTTTGGTGCGTACTCGTGGTGTACCACACCGCGGGAGTCAAAGAAAGCAGTTGGCATCACTTTGATGTGGCTGTGCACTTGGCGGGCCTTCTTTGGTCTTGGTGACGTGGAATGCTTCCACTGTGACCACTGGAATTTGGTTTCCGGGTCGTACCCGTACACCCAAGACTCGTCACCAGTGATTATGGTGTTCATGAAGTTGGGGTCACTTTTTGTGGAATCCATCATGTCCTGTGAGACTTAACACGAAGTTGCTTTTGCTCCACCGTGAGCAGCTTTGGCACGAATTTCGCCGCAACTCTCTTCATGGCCAAATCTTTGGTCATAATGGAATGTGCAGAAAAAGTGCTGATGCCCGTCTCTTCAATTTCTCGGATAGTCACACGACAGTCTCGCATCACCACAGCGTTCACTTCGGCAATGACCTGGTCATTTCGGCATGTTGATGGCCGACCGGAGCGTGGCTCGCTCTCCACCGATGTGCGGCCGTCTTTAAACCGGCTGTACCACTCCTTAATCTGTGTGCTGCTCATAGCATTGTCACCGAAAGCTGTCTGAATCTTCCAAATGGTTTCCACTTGGCTGTCGCCCAGTTTCTGGCAAAATTTGATGCAGTAGCGCTGCTCCAGTCGCTCCGTCATTTTCCTTGCAATAAAAAAGACCGACGAGAGCACTGTGCACTACCTCACTCGAGTGCTTGCGTCCCAACGACCGACGCTATCGGCAGGCGGGAAAAAATCGCGCATGCGCATGAAGGTTCAAGGTCGGCTGATGCAAGCACCCTTGTTTCATATCCATCAGGTGTTCGCAAAAAGAAAAATAAGGTCGGATACTTTTCTAACAGACCTCGTATATTTTACGAAAGGGAAAACTTCGCAGAGAAAGTGAAATTTACCCGATTTTCATAAATTTTGTTTGGGGTGCAAAAATTAGGAGTTATTGGGTTTTACCCGTAGGCGAAGGACCATATATATATATATATATATATATATTTATGTATATAATATATAATGCTCATGGAATTCCAACAACCCTGGGCTGAACCTTGCGTCCAATCGGTTTGGAACAATCGGTTTGGAACGGTTCCTACAAAACGTTCTGATTCATTTCCAAGATGGCAAAAAAAAGCATTGGTTTGGTTTGGTACCGGTTCAGCAGAAAATAGCGATTCAGTTCCGGTTTTTGGTTCAGTTCCGATTCCGTTTGACACACTGGACACATCACATGCATCGCGCTTCTGTGAATGATGACTATCTGTTGTAGATGTTCTGGAACCGCCTCAGTAGAAGCGCACAATCACTTATGGAAAGTGCATGGCCATGGACGTCTGCATCATTTATCTGGCTTAAGTTTTCGGTGTGTGCTGCATTTTTATTTGACAGGTGAAGAAGCGGCCTAAGCCGTCTGAGTGGAAGCAGATAGACGAGTCGCCAGTGTACAAAGGAGGGAACACATTGAGAGAGTATCAGCTTGAGGGTCTTAGTTGGCTGACCTTCTGCTGGTACAATGGGTAAGTATGCTTCATCTGTCATGCCACCATGTCTTACTGCAGTCCTCACTCTTTTGTAATTGGATATAATGAGCAATAAGGAAACGCTCCGTCAAATCCATGTAAAAATGCATATATCTGTTACTTATTTTCACAAAGTTCCTTACCAGTGGATATAACAAGCCATTTTTTCCGATGCAAAAGGTAACTGGCCATTTTGTGCCTTGTATTCACTTCGAAACAGTGTTGGATATTGACGTGCGCAGCAGTTTAATAGTCCCATGTCTAGCGCCATCTTGAAAAAAATCATGAATTGTCTACCTTGGTGCTGCACGCAGCATGCTCTCTGTGTGGCACCAAGGTCAACTATACCTGCGGCACATGTGGCACTATGCAAATGGTGAGCTACATACATAGCCTTCTATTCACCGATTGTCGGTATGTATTTTGATCTGTTGCCCAAAGATGGGGCATTGTTGATACCTAAGGATCAGGATCAGTGAATGTAGTGGACATGGTGACGACAAAGGACTAACAAACAAATTGTGGGGACTTTTATGAGGTCTCTTGAAGCATGTGGTGCTGATATTGTCAAGTGTCATGAGACACGGTGCACTTGCACGTTTGATCTGGCAGCTCAATGGTGCATAATGTCACGGGCCAATTGTGGCTCTAGCTTTAGGTCTATATTACTACTGGGAAGTAATGGTTATAACTAAATTGTGGCACCTGTTCTACTTCACTATAACAAAATTGAGTTGAAAGGATCACATGTTGCAGGTGGACATAAACTCCATTACACCGGAGAGTATCACGTCTGGGCCTGAGGCGACCACAGCTGTTATTTCATGGCCCTCTTTAGGAATTTGCATATAGTATTGATTTGGAAGTTGAGGGGCGTCCTTTTCAGCACTTGATTTAAGGCTTTTCATGTAATGTAGTTGTTGGATTGACACATGTAATGCCCATGTTTGTTGATTGCAGACAAAACTGTATCTTGGCCGATGAAATGGGCTTGGGGAAGACTATACAGTCATTGACCTTCATCAACGAGATAGTGAAATATGGTATCAATGGACCATTTCTTGTGATTGCTCCACTTTCAACTATTGGCAACTGGCAGAGAGAGTTTGAAACGTGGACTGACCTAAATGTTATCACCTATCATGGATCGTAAGTGGATGTTCTTGTTTGTGTTTAAATTTGGTCTTGAGTGATGCATGATTTATTGGTGCAGTATGTTTTTGTGCATAATAAAGCAAAAGGTTTCTAAAATGTTTACGTAGTGTAAACAGTGCATGGAAGAAAGTTAACTGTTTATGTGGCAGTGGTTTACGTGGACACAATTTATGAATTTTGCTGTACATATTGTTATGAAGTGGGAACATTATAATGATTTGTGTGAAATTGATTTGAACAGAGGGTGGGGTGCTTGTACTGTATGGGTACAAGCACCCCAAAGCACGATATCTAGCAGCCTAGGCAGTTCAAGTGATGCTAAGCACTAGATAATGTTGTGTAGGTGTTATCAGGAGAACTACTATTGTGCATTCCCACACTTGCATGTTGCTGTTCTAAAGAGATTGTGAGCAAAAGTGTTCTGTAGTGACACATCATATTGCCATCTCTGGACTGTTGGTACCACCCTTAGTCTTGAAGCCTTGTCTGGCCATGTTGCATTGCTGCCGTAATGTGACCAGTCTATGATGTTTGACTTGCAAGTGAGGCCAATTTATTATTGTCTCGTACTGCCCAAGGCTAAGACTGTAAGCATTGTCATTGCTGTGTCATGCTTTCACTCTGCGTAGTGGATTTAGAGTGCTCTTGGTGCCATCACTGGAACCAGCAGATGTAATAGGATTTGACTTAGATTTTCCTCATGAAGAGAAGCTTTAAAAGGTAGGGTAAGAATAAATATATACATAATTGAATCGCAATTTAATGAACACAGATATAACGATTTAGCGGATATAATGAAGTAAACATAAAATTTGGTTGGCCATGTTTTGTTTCAGTGGAGTGTTCTTCTGCTATAACAAAATTAAAAATGTGGGATTCGGCGTGGTATCGGTTATAGCAAAGCAAATTTTTTATTTGAGCATGCCTCGAATTATATATTCTGGTAGAAATAATCTAAAATACAGTCTCCAACCAAGTTTTCAGATGCCTGATTTTTCGTACCTGCACAATTCCTGCGGCACTGCCACCTACCCCTAGCACCAATGTATAATTACAATAACAAATTTCAGACACCACACATTGTTTCAACATGAACTGTACATCTGATGCCCCAAATATGGTGTCCATGAACAAAGTTGCCACCGTGTCGACTGGCACAAAACTGCAACTTTGGTTACGAACTTATGACGAAGCGGCGCTAGCTACGCCTAGTGGCTTAATCATTGTGGATGGCGGAGTGGCTGGTGTCAAGCTCTCGCAGAAATCTCGCCAGCAATATGTTCGCAATAGTCGACCTTATCGGCTATCGAATGCGAGTTCAGAAGCATGGGCCAGTCTGATGGCTGTAGCAGTGGAGTACGGATCCACCTGCAGTCCTCTCTGTGTCCGAAAAGTCTGTCAGCAGGGTGTATGTTTTGGCCAGTGGCTTGGCTTGGTTGGACTGCAATTGACAAGCCAATGTGGGTAGTCTGCACAATAACACCGATCGCATCGTTGTGGATTCGTGGTGGTGCAGAGCATGTGCACTTACGAGGTGCTAACCAAAAGTTCCGGGAGCACAGTCGTAAAAGAAATGGATTCACCATAACACCTTATAAGCACTGTCTCCTACAAAGTAGTCCCCTTGAGCATATATACACCGATGCCAGTGTTTCTGCCACAATCCATGCATTCGTGGAACTCTCCAGGCGACAGTGTAATGAGGACTGCCTGCGATTCTGACTGGATCTCTTCAACAGTGCGAAACTGACGTCCTTTCAGCCTCAACTTCAACTTTGGGAACAAGAAAAAGTCGCAAGGGGCAAGGTCAGGTGAATAGGATGGGTGCGGAAGTACTGTGATTTGTTTGGAAATCAGGAACTGTCGAACAACAAGTAATGTGTGAGCGGGCGCGTTGTCATGAAGAAGCCAGTTGTTCTTCCACTTCTCCGGACGTTTGCGACGAATGCTCTCTTAAGTGCCTCAAAACGTCACAGTAAAGCTCGCTATTCACGGTTTGTCCAGGAGGGACGAATTCCTTGTGGACTATTACATGTAGGTAAAAAAACAAAAAAAAAAAAAAACAATGAGCATGGACTTCACGTTGCCACGAACTTGACGTGCCTTTTTCGGCCACGGGGAATTTAGCGACTTCCATTGCGACGACTGCTGTTTGGTTTCAGTATCGTAGCCACAAACCCACGTCTCATATCTGGTTATTACACTGTAAAGGAATGTGGGATTGTCTCTGACTTGTTGCTTCTGTTCCGTACAGACAGAAACACGGTGCAGCTTCTATTCATCACTGAGCGGTCTTGGCACGAATTTTGCAGAAATGCGCCTCATGTTCAAAATCTGACAAAATAAGCTCAACTGTGCCGTACGAGTGTCCTGCAATGTCGCAGACATCCATTATAGTTAGCCTGTGATTTCCAAGGATAGCCTTATCTTCGAAGTGTTTACGCCATAGAAATGTCCTACTTTGGCTCATGGCGTTGACTCTAAAAGTGTCATCTAGCATACGATGAGTTTCTGCTGCAGTTTTGCAAAGTTCACAACAAAGCGTGATGCAAATCCTTTGCTCCTTGAAGTCTGCCATATTGGTTGCTAAGAAATGCGCCAAATCAGTGAAACATTGCGTTGCAAGACAATACTTCTAGATGCAAATCATTCAGTACGCTGATCCGCAAGGCATACTGCTAGCTACATCTAGTGGTGGGAATGTGTACCACACTCAGTATGCCCGCGCTTTTTAAGTTCCCGATACTTTGTGTAGCACCTTATTAGTTATTGTTGTTCCTGTGCGCCGTATCGGCACTGCAACATGTCGATCGGTCATTAAGGTTCGCAGGAGATCCTTTGCTGGCTTGTCGAAAGCACTTCTGCATTTTGCAATTCTTTCGCATAATTTGGTTGCTTTTTTTTTTTCTTTACTGATGCCTGCTTGTGTGCTTGAATATTAGATATAACTATGGTATTTTCATGTCCGATGTGACTTCATTGTAGAAAAGCTCAACTATATATATATATATATATAATCTAAGAAGAATGTGGTCTACGAAAAAGCAACAATTGAATTTGCCACAGAAGTTACCAGCTAAAATGCTTGTGCAGCTAAATGGTACAGAAACCTCTGTATTGACATCATGCGAATCAAACCAGTGCCAGTGACCAAGTGTGGGGGTTCTGTTGGCCTCAAGGCCTCCACACTTTGAGTTTTGGCCGACGTGGTTGGAGTGTTTTTGCGCAGTCCATTCTAGCTGCTGTGGTTTGTCCAGGAAAGCTTTCATGACGGCTAACATATTTTTGGTGTTCTTAATCTTCTACAACTATCCTGGGCTTTAAGTCTTAACATCACATTTAGGTTCTTTGTCCAACCTCAACCAGAATTTTTAATATGTTAAGTACCTTTTAATGGTACAGCTGCTTGCTTGAATGCATATGAAAATAGGTAAGCACTTTGTGTCCTAGTTTCAGAATTTTTTAATGTTGCCAGAAGCTGGAAATGAAATTCAGATCAGACAAATGGCCTTCTGCTCTTTGAAGAACAAGTGGAGTCTTGACAAAACATTTTCTTGCATCTGTTTATTTATATGGAATAGTTATGACAGCTGGACATATTTATTGTTTTAGGTCAGCAAGTCGCAACATGATCCAGGAGTATGAAATGTACTACAAGGATGAAAATGGGCAGCGCATTACTGATGTGTTCAAGTTCCAAGTGATGATTACGACATTCGAGATAGTGCTCAGTGATTGCTTGGAGCTGCAGGCACTCCCCTGGCGTGCCTGTGTGATTGATGAGGCCCACAGACTGAAGAATCGAAACTGCAAGCTCCTAGAAGGGCTCCGAATGCTCAATCTTGTAAGTTTCAAGTGGTGAACTCTCTTGTGTTGTTTGCATAGTGTTTACAGTCTGTTACTGCGACAACTGTAGCAGGGTAATAAAAATTGGCATTAGAGACAAAGTGTAATTTTGTAACTGCAGTACTGAAAATTTTTCATTTGAACAGCAATCCATATTGGCACACATATTTAATAATGCAGGTAAACGTAAGATCAACATTGATAAAGCACTTTTATTTTTCAGGAAACCAGTGTCCCTGAACCTTATAAATTTCTAAAGACAGATCTGATAATTACTAGAGTTGTCACTTTCTGCATTGTTTCAGGAGCACAGCGTTTTGCTGACTGGAACCCCATTGCAAAACAACGTCGAAGAGTTGTTCAGCTTGCTGAATTTCTTAGAGCCTAGCCGTTTCAGCTCCACTGAGACATTCATGGAGGAGTTTGGAGACCTGAAGACTGAAGGGCAGGTCGACAAGCTCAAAGCAGTATGTAGCCTTTTTTCCAATATATTGAACAGAGGCCATGTTTCAGTGGTGGGCCAGTGTTGCCATGTTTCAGTGGCTTTCTTTGCTCTTACAGTTACTGAAACCCATGATGTTACGTCGTCTCAAAGAGGACGTTGAAAAGAGCCTGGCTCCTAAGGAAGAAACCATCGTTGAGGTAATGGGTTATTTTGAATTCAATTTTCTTCTTTAGTATCCTGATCTTATTTTTATTTGGCTTGTGTTGAAGCTTGTCTTATGCAGGGGAGAAAGCACTGTACTAATTGTTCCAGCTTGCTTCAAAGCGCGCATCTTGAATTTTCTTTTTTTGACATTCGTTCTAACTTGTGGCACAGGTAAATTAAGAAAATATGTGCATTGATGCTATACAGTTAAATGTTGATTTTACCGACGTCGGTAAAATTGGCAATTGCTTTGTTATGTTAGAATATTGTCGTATTGAAATTTGACCTTTTATGGAAATAAGTGCATTTGCCGATTGATTTTTCTTACATGTAAGGGGCTGCAAAATTCACCAAAATATTGGACAGTTAAAAAAAAGCGAATTTGAACGAGAAAAAATTTATTTCATGCTGGTGTTGACGATATCGTCACGGTGGTATGAATCAAGCAAGGCCAGCCACGCTTTCGTGTCCACTCCGCCCCCCACGGCTAGTAGTGTCGCCTGCCGCTAAGGTGTTGCGCTGCTGAGCACGAAATCGCGGGATCGAATCCTGGCCGCGGTGGCGCATTTTGATAAGGCGAAATGCAAAGACGCCCGTCTGCATGTGTTATAGTTCGCATTGAAGCGAGAGACGGCACGAAGGTAAATTCGCTAGCTGTTGCTGCCACACATCCTCACTCCAGCGTTTTTTACAGCGAGTTTCCGCCGTCATTGAGCGAGATGTGTTCATGTTTACCTGGGCTTGCGTGACACTGTGCTTTGTAATTTAGTTAGTAAGCGAATGTTTACAAGTTTATACGGCCAATAAGACTACTAGCCTTAGTTCGTATAGCTGTCTACTAATTTGCTATCACAATTGATGCTTCGCCTTTTGGGCGAAACTGCGAAATCTTTTTTCCTGTGGCTTTCTGTCTCGGCAATCATCTGTGGCTTGTCCTCGAGAGAGAGAAATTTAGGCTTTTTCCTTGGCGTAGCCATTTCGACCGGACACACACCACAGAGAACACGGCAGCGATTGTGATCATCCCGTGCAGTCCCGTGCGGGCGCGTGATGACCACGCGTGTCTATGGATTACGATGTCTCAAATCGGTACTTTGGATTTGATTTCGTTTGCAAAAACTTCGTTCAAGCGGACATAGTACTACAGTAAAACCCTGCTGATACGTTTTTCACACTGTAAAAAGAAACAACAAAAAAAAAAAAACACGTTAAGAGCCAGGTAACACAAGAGCCGAGAAATCGGAAAAATTGAGAAATGAGAATAGTGGTGAACTGCGCACAATTTTATTTACCAAGTTGCGGCACCGTGAGAACGGACAACGCCAAAGGTGCGGAGGAAGCCGCCATAGCATTAGCGGTGGCCTCCACGAAAGCCAGAGTTATCATAAGCGACTCAAAAATTGCAGTTCACAATTTCGTGAAAGGACGCATCTCGCCAGAGGCGCTCAAAATTCTAAATAATAACAGCGACCATTATCGCGGGATGATCCAAATTATTTGGGCACCCGCGCACTCCTCTCTCCCCGGCAACCAGGCGGCTCACAACGTAGCTCGAGGACTTACTCGCCAAGCAAGTGAGCTCGCCCAGCCGGGAACGAGAGGAGACCGCATGGTCAGCTACAAAGAAATAATCGATTACTATCGGCTGGGAAGGGCCCGGTATCCACCAGCTCATCCCGCGCTAACCAGGAAACAGGCGGTGGCCTGGCGCCTCCTGCAAACAAACATGTATCCGAACCCGGTGGCCTGCAGCAGATTCTATCCAGGGCAATACAACGATCAATGCACATTATGTAAAGGTAGGGCAGATCTGCCACATATTCTATGGGCATGCTCGAAGGCAGCTCTTTCGAGGGCCGCAAAATTCAAAACCGGCAGCAGTGGGAGACCCTTCTGCTCAGCTCAGACCAGCAAGACCAGGTCTGGGCCGTCCAGCTAGCCGAGGCAGCCGCCGAGACCCAGGGGATCTCGGCTGTCTGCTAGGCGGAGGGAGGCTGCGTCTGCTCTCGTGAATTGCTGGCACCATTAAAGTTGAATCTCTCTCTCTCTCTCTCTCCCAAGTTAAAAAAAAAGTTGCAGATTCGCTCGAAAGCCGAAGCATCAATTGTGATAGCAAATTAGTAGACATCTATACAAAGTTCTTAAAGGAGTACTGAGACAAAAATTTTAGATCTTTTTCCTGTTGTAATAAGTAGCTAATGACCCAGTAATCGCGGCACGAAACCGCATTTGCTTCAGAGCACGGCTCGTAATTATTTGGAGTCTTCTTTGCAGCGACCAGTCCAAGTTTCGATTTCTGAGAGCAACGTGATGGGAGAAGAGGGATTGTAAACACAGTGAGCACGTGATCACACAAAACTGTGACGTGTTCAAGCCAACGTGCTCGCAGGCGAGCGAGCTTTGTGTTGCTAGTTCGTCTGCTACGCCTGCGTGAGCTTTGCGATGTCGTCGCCGTCTTCGTTTTCGTCGTCCAGCGGCGATCAGTTCCTCCAGGCGGGAGTCGCCACCGTATTAGACGTGGCCAACCACTTCTGATTCGATCCACCCCAGGCGAGCTGGCGATTGCTGGGAAACGGTATAGGCCTAGCTCGCTGGCCATCTGATCCAGGGTCGACGGCCTTTGCGATCCGTCCGCAGCTCGCCAACACAATCAACGTCTGCACATTTATCACGCTTATAACTGACAGTACAATTAGTTTTGCCGACGGCGTTGGTAGCGATGAGAAAACACGTTAACAAGGCGAGCCGCTTCGTAGAGACCATTGCTGCGGCAGCTGTGCTGATCGCTTGCGAGCCAAAATCACGCCAACGATTAACCATGTCGCACGACGTTTCATAACATGCACACTTTCGAGGTCACTTTACTCTAAGAGTTATCTCTTGTCAGAAACAATTAAGCTGATTTTTGTGCTGCCGTCAGCGGCGAACGAGGCCAGTGCCTCGACCAGGGTGCAAAAAAAAAAAAAAAAGCGTCGGATTGATTGGAGTGGCGAGAAACTTGTGCTCCGGCCCCTCTCCGACGGCAGCGCAAACTCGTGACGTAGCGTTTTCTCTGTTATTTACAATCCTTCCTTGATGTCAATGTCGCGAGGTGCTGCGCATTGCGGGTGGCTGCGCGCACGTACTTTTAAAATTGATTTTAAATATGTTCTAAGCCATATTCGCCGCTGATATTTTGTAGACAATGTGTGTGTATCCACATAAATCGATCTCGACTTCAAATTTTTGTGTCAGTACTCCTATAAGGGCTTGCGAATTGTGCGACCGGCTTTGAACGTTGTAGCACGTAGGGTCGCGTTATTGCACGAATTTTCTTACTTTACTTTTTTTAAATTTGTTTCTTCTATTTTACACTTGTAAACGTTCGCTTAACATATTAATAAGTACGGTGTCAGCGGGCACAGGCAATTGTGAACGCATCACACTGAATGAGAGCGGGCACTTGCTGTTAAGGAAGATTGGCATCAGCAGCGAGCGATGTGACCTGCGTGCCGTCTATCGCTTCAACCAGTGTCTTACTGCTTCGATGCAAACGGAGCGCCGAGAACACACAGCACGCATAAAGCTTCGAGCCGCCGACGCACCTACACTGCCAAGATTCTGCCCCCTGCGCAGATCGCTTTCAAGATGCGGCTTGCGCGACCTTGCGCCGCCGCGCAGTACGCAGTTAATAGAATAAATGGTCATGGCCTATGGTGAAACACACTTGTATTTATATTATTTACAGTAATTGGATCGAATGCAGTCCTTGGCGGACGCTGTCTTTTCTTCTACTTTGTCGTCTTCTCCGTGCGTCTGTGCTCCTGCGTGCCATGCAGTTGCTTCTTCTTTTCTCTAGCTCTTCGAAGAAGGGTAAATATTCAATATCCTCCGCACCCCGGAAAGGCGCGCAGTTCGAGTCTGTTAGAGTGAAGAAAGTTCTATTGAGTACAGAAGTTGGGCGGGTCGGTGTATTAGAGCCGTTTGAAAGCATTCAAGGCTAGTGAAATTTCTGAAGACTGCCCTTGAGAAGTGCACATTAGAAACATTCTTTTGGACAGCAGGATTCCAAGGTCACAGTGCATTGGATAAAAGGGTCTCCGAAGAAATGGAAGCCCTTCGTCGAGAATAGGGTGACTGAAATTCAAGGCTGTTCCAACAAGAGCCAATGGCAACACTGTCCTGGGACTGATAATCCTGCGGATCACCTTACACAGAATATAGAATAAATGATCACAGCCTATGGTGAAACACAACTGTATTTACATTATTTACAGTAATTGGATCGAATGCAGTCCATGGCGGACGCTGTCTTTTCTTCTACTTTGTCGTCTTCTCTGTGCGCCCGTGCTCCCACGTGCCGTGCAGTTGGCTTCTTTTTTTTCTCTAGCTCTTCGAAGAAGGGTAAATATCCAATACAGGTTGATGCCAGAGTACGACGCCGCCCGTTATCCCCTCCCGTTGCTTCGAGCGCGACAGAAGAAGGCACGTTTCCTCCCCGCTTTTCTTTCTTGCGAGCGCGAGATTTAGCTGCAGTCGCCTGCTCCTTTCGCACACTTTCACTCGTACATACAGCATACGGCGCGCGGCGGCGGCTTATCGGCCTTGGACTTTATACGGAACCATCTTAAAAAAAAAAAAAAAAAAAACGAGCGTGACAAAGATGTGGAAGAGCAAGAAACTGCAAACACGGGCGCTGTGTTTGTCGTTTCATGCTCGTCCACGTCTTTTTCGCGCTAGTTTTTTCTTCAGATGGAACCGCATCAACTGGCCCAGCTCTCAGTTTTGATGCTTATACATAACATCTACGCGCCAAAACCAATTTTAGGGCCCCAATGCATCATAGACACCATCCTTAGATAGCAAATACGGATCTCAAAGGCCATGTTTTTGCTGGCGGAATCCAAAAATACATCATAGGTGTCACCCCAGCCACTTTGGGCGGCGACTCCCATCGTCGGGCCCCCAAGCCAAGTGACATGAAAAGTGAACATGGCCGCGAGGGCCGGCGTGGGGTGGCAGTTCTCAATGCATGGTGCAGAAAAGGTCCCACAGTTGCAATGCAACAGCAGGGTTACCAATGCATTGGGTCCTATGGGAGCTATGCCAGGACCGGCCAAAAACAATGTAACAGCCGGAAACGTAACAGCGTGGTTCTACTGTATTGTCACAGCTTTGGACCTTCTAATTTGATTACTCGGCAGTTACAATTTTAGTTCAGTCCCAATTTCGTTCTGGAAAAGTTCGTTGCAGAGGAAATACCGAATAAAACGCCTTCGTTATGAACATACTTTTTTTAAAATTGCTTTTTATGGGCAGCTGACGGGGAATCGGAAAATCTTCGTTGTGGCGGAAATTTTGTAGCGGCGTTTGTTGTAGTGGGGTTCGACTGTATTTCGATTCGTAAAATAAAAATTGTATGCAAAAATTTTCAAGGGGATTTTACTGCTGTTCATTTTATACAATAATTCGTTATATGTGGTTTCGATATATCCGGGTTCGACTGTATTCATGTTGACGAAACAGCTCTGTTTTGGCAGATGCTGTCAAGGGACTGAATATGAAAGGCAGTACATACCATGGAGTAAAAATTGGCAAGGTTCATGCCACAAAGTAAGAACGGGTCATGCAGCAAAGGTCTTATTTGCGCTCCATTGATCCGGATTAGCTTAAGTAATCTTCATCATAGCCATGTAATGTGGTGAAGCACTAATATTGGAAAGAACTAATCACCGTATAAAGCATACTACTTGCGGCCTTTTGTTGTTAGGTTTATGAAACAATTCAGCTGCAACGAGAACCGGCATTCTTGTTGTCTTTCTCTTCTCCTCCATGTTTATTTGTGCGCTGGAACAATGTTTCATAATGCTAATCACAACTAACTAGCCCAGCTGTTCACGTTTAGTGTTATTAGAAAGAGGATCACCACTCTGCTTCAAGAATGAAAAAGGTCTCTTGGTCCGATACGTGCTCTCCACAAGAAATAGATGGCACTCGATATTTTCACTGAGTGGCTCCAGGCATGGAATCAAGGCAGACTGTCCGAGACATGTGGAGTTTTCAGATAAGCTTCAGATAGGCATATTTTATATTTCGAATTATCAATATATCGAACAATTTCGCTACCTCTTCGAATTCGATATAACCGGGTCCAACTGTATAACTAAATCTTTCATTTCTCAAAGCTTGGTTAACACTTTCTCAAATGATACCATATTTTCCTCCATTTAAAAACACTGGTTAAGTTCTTCGATCTTTGACTTGTTACATGTAGCATGATGGTTTACTATATGTGAACTTCTTTTATACCTTTAAATTTCTTAGGTGGAGCTGACTAACATCCAGAAGAAGTACTACCGGGCCATTTTGGAACGCAATTTTGCCTTCTTGACAAAAGGTGGAGTGGGCACAAATGTCCCGAATCTCATGAACACCATGATGGAGCTACGAAAATGCTGCATTCATCCTTACCTAATCAAAGGTACATTGAAACATACCGTATATTTTGTTCAAAAGTTGCACTTGTGTTTTGTCTCTAATTGCGCTGTGAAAACTCATAAGACAAGCCTTGGTAAGAAACAAATCAATGTCTACGAGTGCAGTACAGTAGAGGAAATTTGTGCTACACAGTATGTGTGCTAGTGTATTACTAATTCAGGGGCGACAATGCTGCACCAAATTGCACCGAAAGTGGAAAAATGAAAATTTTGCCACGCTGTGCCAGAGAAGCTTTGGCAGTTTTGGCTTTGACAGGCATCAGCGAAAAATTGCTGGCGCGGTGCAGGGTGTTGTGCTGTTGGTTTCGGAGCACATGTAAAAGTAACTTTCGTATTATAGCCATTGGTGGGCGTGAGCAGGCGCACCCAGTTAAGCCCTATGAATAAAGTAAAAGTAACGACATTCTTTTACCTTGCTGCTTGTGCCGTTGAGCGAGGGCACGTGAGGTGTTCTGGGGCTTATCTGTGTCTCACTGTTGGTGGAGTCTCATGGTTGTGCTGGCACCATTTTTGCAAAAACGCGACTGAGTGTCCATGATCAAAAAGTGAGAACTGAAACTGAAGGCGCGTGTGGCGAGGGGACTCAAAAAAGGAGAGGCCAAAAGTGGAGGAATGTCACTTTCTTTACCTTATTGAGGGGCCTTGCGCTCAATCACGCAATGTTAACTCTCGATGCCTAGTAACTTATGGCAAGTCTAGTGAGTGACATAGCAAAGCCAGTCAAAAACAGAATATTGGTTTAAGCTAGTTGGTACGGTCACTTTACTTAGAAATGTCCTTGAATAAACCACTGTGGTTTTCACTTCTTCACAGCTTCTGTTAAAAAGCACGTCCAGTTACTTCCAGCAGTTAATAGAAACATAGTACGTAAAATGCCTTTAGGCTGCTCTTCAACACTTACATGTAGCAAAATGCAAGGCTTTGTCACTGTTACTCCACTTTTTAATAATATTGCTTAAATTAAAATTTCCGTGCTCCAGACAACTCCAACAATAAGATATATGTGCTAAAAGACAGCTCCAAAATTGGAATTTGTCTACTCCAATCTGGTCCTGATTAAAATTTGATTTGCTACAAAATTACTACAAAATGACTGGGCATTCCCGCCCCTGTTAATACTTTGGGATGCCCATTGCAGCATTTGTGTTTTGTGTTGCTAATTGCTTGAGCTAGTTATGTTGAAACTGAAAAGGTTGTGTTAGTTTTCACAAACTTTCTGAAATTACCTGGAAGCATTATTTATTTCACTAATAGATCAGTATGCTTCCTTTTGGGCACCACCCAGGTGAAGGTAGCGCTTTCTTAGACCGCAGCTCTAGACTTGTCCATAATTTTGTGAGTTTTCAGAGTGGCAGGACAGCACAGAAGTTGGAGACTGCTCAGCTTATTGTGTCTTACGTGAGAAATTGATTTGCAGGGGCAGAGGAGCAGATCCTGCAGGAGTACCGGCTTCAGCATGGTGAATCCTTGGAGATGTCACTCAATGCATTGGTTCAAGCATCTGGGAAGCTGGTTCTGCTGGACAAACTACTTCCTAAGCTTAAAGATGGTGGCCATCGTGTGCTTGTTTTCTCTCAGATGGTGCGCTGTCTGGACCTGCTTGAGGATTACCTTGTTCACAAAAGGTCAGCAATTGTCATTGTATGCTTTGTGCATACTTTGTTGAGTTATCATTGAGATGTGTTGGAAATGCTGTCTGCTATGATGATTTGCCATGCTAATACTGAGTGGTGTCATTATTTGACGACCACTATGGGTGAAATCTGTCTCATTTCCTCTGAGCATGACAGCTGATCATGTACGGTCATTATATCTTTTGAATTGTGCTCGCTCTTTAATTCTCATACCTCCTACTTACAGGTATCCCTATGAGCGAATTGATGGAAGGGTTCGTGGAAACCTTCGTCAGGCTGCCATTGATAGGTTTTGCAAACCAGGTTTGTTCCATGTCCTTTTAATTATGTATATTCCCACCGGCGGCAAGTTGCTTTTTTGTCCACTTTCATTTTCTTTTACCTTATCATTTGTACACTTAGTTAAAACAACAAATAATTTCTCTTATGTTTTCCTTGGCTTCATTTTCTGTTGGCTTCATGTGGAATCTGGTCCTTCGGTTTCTCGTTTTGTTCATATCTAAAGTCAAACCTCAATATAACAAAGTTGTACGTGCAACTAAAAAAACTTGATGAAATTGGAAATTTCATTAAGAAGTTTACGCAGTAAAAATACTTGAACAAATTCCCAGAATATTCCTGGTGGATAGGACCGAGAACAATGCATCGGTGTGGCTCACAGCGTCAGAGTGTGTGGCACAGCTCTTAGCCGTCATCAGATTGTGTCCACAAGTTAAAAACAAAAGTGTAAAAAGAGACGGGTGTTCGTCGTCCTTGAGGAAAAAAAGAAGTTGCTGTTTCATCTAAAAGGTGAAGCATTGAAAGAGATAGCAAAGAGATAACTACACAAAGGGAGGTTTGTTGTTTTATTGGCCATATAAATTGTAGCAACCATTTGCTTACTAATCAAGTTAATGAGCATGGTGTCACGTGTGCACAGGCAAACATGAAATCTTACTTGATGACCCTGAATAATTGCTGTTGCAACGCTAGCATGAGGAGAAGCACCGGCATTGGGGAGCAGATGCTTCGTGCTGCCTCTCACTTCAATGTGTCTCCAAAATTCAAGATTACGTAACCTCCAGCGCTAAACGCAGGAAGGTAGTGCACAATGCGACACTATCTCAGTTTGCCCAATTTTTGCACACGTGGCAGATTACGTCTAGAATAGGCATCCCCTATCCCCTTGCTCGTGGGGAAGGGCGGAACTCATCAAGACACCATTCTTCTCGGCTCATGCTGAACGCTTTCACTCGTACCTAAAGCACACGGCGCGAGGGGCGCAATAGGATCTTGTCGCACTTAGACTTGCGGAACATGACACTGCTTGGTCGAGAGCTGCACTAACAGCCGCATGTAATTCAACCATTTGACCATCTGCCTCTGTGGAAGTTTCCATTTATTGTCTCAGTATTTCTTCGTGGCAGCAGTGAAATTTCGATAAATTGCGGTTCACTATATTGAGGTTTTACTGCGGGGATCATAATTAAGTTTTACGTAATTTTTAAAAATAATTTGTCACAGATAATATAAATCCAGTCCTTGAGCTGGATTTTTCAGAGGGGTCATCACTTGCACGAGAAATTGAAACACATATTCAACTAATTAAGAAAATTAACATCTTAATTCATTACTTTACCGCACATATTTACAATTTACGAATTGTGGCCAGTGAGCTTGCAAAGCATATTTACTTAAAATGACAACGCGTTTCTTCCCCGCTTTCCTCCCTTGTGCATGCAAGATTGAGCCGCCATCATCAGCTCACCCTCGCATGTTTTCACTCGCACGTACAGCATACGGCGCGCGGCGACGATTTTATCGCCTCTGGACTTTATACGGAACATCACGGTGACGACGGCAGAAATGCGGTTGGAGTGTCCAAATAATTGCTATCGTGATCAATACGGATTCGAATAGTTTTACGTTATACCAGACCAGGGTTGATTGCAGGGTCTCTGGGTCTGCGGTGACATATGGTGACCCTGAAAATATGTTAACGTGTCTTGCAGACCGCATGATTTGTGCACATTTTCCGTTATTATCATGAACATTGGCGCAGGAATGTATAGTTCGAATGTAGTTTTACCAATGTTTTCGGCTTTACCGAAAACATGCGCCGTGCCGTCGCTCGACCCATTCTTCCATATTCTAGTACGCTATAGCTAAAAAACGTGCTTACATTATGCGCTTTGTGTTGGTTTATTCACTGTTTCATTGTGATTTCGAAGTGTGCTGCCATATTCCATTATTGCACCAAAATTCAGGTTTGCCTGCTCCAAATTGCTCCAAAATGAAATTTACTCAGCTCCAAACTGCTCCAAAACGCAATTTAACTTGCTCCAAAAATTACTCCAAAATGGTTTCGGGCTGTCCCACCGCTGAACGACCATCTGTCTTTTCATCATGGGAACAATGGCTGCTCAAGCATTCCTGTTGACGCGGCCCTACGTGGCCTTAGTCAGCGAGAACTGTGCACCACGTGCTGCTGCCACGCAATGTTTTAAAGGGCCGGCGGTTACTACGTCGTTATCAGATCACGGTTCGGCGGCGCTTTGTTTACGCATTGCAGATTGCTAATAATGTTTCGCAGTGATGTTTAGCTTTCAAACATGGTGTTCTTTTTTTTTTTTAGCCCGAAGCAACATAGATAACGAAATTGTGTGGCTGACGCGCAGTTGTAATGGTGAGACCAGATGTGCGAGACCTTTGCAGAATTGTGGCATGCCTCAGTAGTTTCCAATGTTTACCGCTTCCGGCGAACTAGAACGCTTCGCCTGTGTGCGCAGAATACAGTCATGCCCCGCTGGTAGTAAATTATACCACAAGCTCTCGAATAAAAAATGGTGGCTGCACGTGCAGTTTCGAATGACGAGGGATTGGGACCGGGCGCCGTTTTGAAAGAAATACATAATGCCGCATTTCATTCTTTAGATGGATGTTTCTAACTGGAGTTTGGAGCTAGGTGCGGGAATGCACCGGGAGCAAACATGAATCTGAAAATCTGGTTTACATGTCGCAGTGCTGCCAAATTGTAACTGCTGGTGCCAGCTTCAGAGAGGTTAATTGTCGTGCGGTTTTAAGGGTAACTTCGTATATAACGAACTAGTTCTTATGTAACGACCGCTTTTCGCGGAACTATCGAGTTCGTTATAAACGTGTTTGACTATTTTGTCCCACACTTTCGGAAGTATCTCGTAACTGGTGTCATCCTGGAAATAATTTCAAATTGATATGTCTTGCAAACTCACTGGCTACAATTTGTAAATTGCAGTATGTGCCGTAAAGTCATAAAATGATAATTAGTAAATTTTCATTAATTAGTTGAATAGTTAATTTGATTTCTCGTGCTAGTAATGTCTGCCTCGTTGAATAATCCAGCTCAAAGAACAGAATTATGCTATCTCACATAGGCGATTTCTAAAAATTCCGTAAAAAATAAATATGATCACCCCGTATAACATGGTTTGCGTAATTGTGCATGGCTTGTCCTTGTGCACTGAACAGTTTAGGGCAGGGATTAATTTTCTGGGAGTGTGGACATGTAAAGTTTAGAGAAATGTTCATGAAAGGCTGATATTACTGCATCTTTTTCAGACTCCGACAGATTTGTGTTTCTGCTGTGCACACGAGCAGGCGGATTAGGCATCAATCTCACCGCAGCTGACACTGTCGTAATTTTTGACTCGGATTGGAACCCACAAAATGACCTTCAGGTCTGCTATTCAAAAATTTTTATCAGTGAGCTGAGAATTTCTGCTTTTTCCATCAGGGTTAATTGTGCCATTATTATTTTTTTTTTTATACAGGCACAAGCTCGTTGCCACCGAATCGGACAATCAAAAGCTGTCAAGGTGTATCGTCTCATCTGTCGGAACACGTATGAACGAGAAATGTTTGATAAAGCCAGCCTGAAGCTTGGTCTGGATAGGGCAGTCTTGCAGTCAATGAACTCTCAAAAAGAGAGTGTTGGAATGAATCAGCAGCTGACTAAGCAAGAAATTGAAGATCTGCTTCGGAAGGGTGCCTATGGAGCCATTATGGAGGATGATGCAGATGGCAATAATTTCTGTGAAGAAGACATTGATCAAATTTTGTTGCGTCGCACGCACACCATCACCATAGAATCTGAAGGGAAAGGTTCTACATTCTCCAAGGCCTCCTTTACTGCTTCATCCACGCGTAGTGACATAGAAATTGATGATCCCAACTTTTGGGAGAAATGGGCCAAGAAGGCAAACTTGGATGTGGATGAGCTGAAAGGCAGAAATGAGCTAATCTTGCAAGAACCTCGGAGGCGCACTCAGACCAAGCGTTTTGGGACTGATGACAACATGCTGGACTTGTCAGAGCTGGAGTCTAGCGATGAGGATGATGATACAGGTGTTCGCACTCGAGGAAGCCGGCGTTCACGTCATCGGGACTCGCCTATAATCGGTGGCCGAGCACGTCGAGGTGGTCGAGCTAACCGTGGTTTCTGTGAGGATGAATTCTTGGGTGATATTGCGCCTGGAAACTGGACACGCACCGAGTGCTTCCAAGTGGAGAAAGGATTGCTCACTTTTGGTTGGGGCCGTTGGGAAGAGAGCATAGCAATCGGGCTTTGGCGACGACGAGTCATGCCAAAAGATGTTGAGGACATCTCCAGGGTTGTGGTAAGTCTCTCTGGGATTTTTAAGTGTATTCTGGGCACTTATGTTTCGGGTATAACACTCAGTGCCAGGAATATTCCTTAGATTCAGTATGTGTCTTGAAACGTTTGCAGCTCTTGTACTGTTTGCGGCACTACAAGGGTGATGAGAAGATCAAGGGCTTCATTTGGGATCTGATAGCACCGTCTGAAGATGGCGAGACCAGGATCCACAAAAATCACTCGGGTCAGATATTACATTGAGCTCTTTATCTTATGCTTTGTGTTAGGTTGAAATAGCAGAGTTAAACTGATGAGGGTTTTTATGTCTAGGTTTGTCAGCACCTGTGCCAAGAGGGCGCAAAGGCAAGAAGCTAAAAAATGGTAAAGGAGAGCCTGATTCACCTGACATGTTGGCTGACTGGGCTCGGGATGACCAGTACAACCCTGACCTCCTTCTCTGTGATGATGGCTATCGTAAGCACTTGCATCGGCATGCTAACAAGTAAGACATTTGATCCTATCTTTTGCTTGGTCTTTTGTCCATTTGCACATACTTACTTTTACCTTTGTTTTTAGGGTTCTCCTGAGGGTTCGCCTTCTCTACTACCTGAAACATGAAATTATAGGAGATTTGCACCAGCAAGTATTTGCAGGAGTGCCAGCCAGGTCAGTTATTCATGCACATGTAGCTGGTAATGGCATGAAATTGAAATAAGGGATCATGCAGTTTGTTATAATGGTTATAGTTATGGCAGTGCCATAAAGAAAGCATATGCCTTTATTTTTTCGTGCAATAAAATGTATTCTATTCATTTTTAAGCACATTCCTCAGTCTTACTGAAAGAATGAGGCATGATTGTGAAAAGGAATGACTACATGGCAGTCTTATTGCATGTATGCGGTGATGATGTCTTTTGGGGTAGTCTTGGCATATCATTCGATTCAGTCCTACATCTAGTCTTTTACAGTAAAAGCTCGTTAATTCAACCCTGCTTAATTCGAAAAATCGGAAAACTCGGACTAGAACTTTGGTCCCAGCCGGCATATGCATTATTCAATGCAATCAAACTTGTTAATTCGTATGTATTTGGCCACACTTCGGTTAATGGGGACAACTTTCGGAGCTCGGCGAGCGAGGAGCGCCGCAAACGTGCTACCCACAAGAGCAAAAACGGCGGTAGCGCCCAACCGAAACGAAGCAGCTGAGTCCGCATCACCATTATCATGAGCGGAAATCGTGTGTGAATGACAGCAACACCGAAACGCTTCGTGCTTATTTGTGCCTTTAAAGCCTTTATTTTGCGCTTACCGCACTGCACATAACACCACGTTGGCCGTGGGCTTTCCTATTTGCGTAGTCGCCATCCATGATCGCGTCGATAGCGGCCACAATTTCTTCCACAACGATTGGCGGCAAACAGTAGTTTCGTTTTCTCTCGGTACGCGCGTCGGCCGAGTGCCGTAAGAACGCCGTGACAAGCGACACTGGCGTTAGTTATGTATGTAGCTTCTATTCCAGGCAAAATGATGTCCACTTGAGTAAAGTTATGCGTAATGTTCATTTTATAGAACACCATGTCCACAGTCGAAACGTTTAGCACTAACGAGAGTTCCGATACAAGTCAAGCTCAGCTGCAGTGTATGGCTACCGATGGTGGACAGCGAACTGCGGTTCAGCCATGCTCGCATTGCAGCTAGCAGCACCGGAAATATCTGCATGTTTTCTTCTTCGTGAAATTATTGTGAGGAGAGGGTAAAGCGGCAACAACATAACATTGCTGCTCGGGAGTGTTGGTGGTTCGTTCTGAAGTAGCTACAGATTCCAAGGGAACCGGGAAAGGCCTAGCGATCATATCGATGGCGAGTGATCAGCGGCGGTAAAGCTGCCGGCGACGCCAGAGCGTAGCCGCGACCACTCCTTTTTCGCTAAATTGCCACGTTGCTGTGCCGCACGGAAATTGTCTGTTCTGTGTGATAGGCAGATCTTGGCGTCGGCCAGCGGTCCGCAAACTAAATATGTGGTTTTTAAGCCTAGAAGTAAGCCTGATGACTGTGCTATTTGTGTCAAGTTCAATAGTTGTGTAATCGAGAGGACTTCAGCTTTTAAATTTTTAGGTGTACTTTTTGATGAGAACCTGAGTTTTACACCTCATGTAACGAAGATTCATTCTAGTATTTGTATGTCAGTAGGCATATGTATTTGTATGTCAGTAGGCATATTGTTTAGGATTAGATACCTTGTTCCTATTTGGTTGAAACGCCGTCTGTATTATGCTTTAATTCAAACCCACCTTAGTTATTGCCTGTTGGTATGGGGGACCACATTCAAATCAAATTTGGATCGGCTGATATGTCTCCAGAAACGAGCAGTTCGCTGTGTTGAAAATCTTGGACCCCGTGATCACACGACACCTTTTTTCTTGAAACTTGGACTTTTAAAAATTAATCAACTATACGAACTTAAGCTTGCTATATACATAAGAGGCGAACTCGAGAAAAATTCACTAATTTTTTATCAAAACAACCTCTCAAGTTACACCCAATACAATTTCAGGCATGACCATATTAGAGTTCCATTTTGCAGGACCAACTACGGTAAAAAACAACTAGCATACTTAGTCCCATCTTTCGTAAATGCACACCCTAACATGATCACTATTGCGCAAAACTTCAGATCATTAAACTGCTTTAAATGTGCTATGAAAAAATATTTGCTTTCCCTTTCTGATTGACATAGGGCTAATTGGTTTCTTGTGTTTTTATGTATAATTATTTTATGTCGGTTTCATATTGTGCTTGTATATATGTAAAACTTTTTTCGTATTCATACTACTCTGTTGGACCTAAGCTGTTACTACTTACAAAGTTGCACCATGATTCTTGTATTTAATTGCACGTATGTTTGTAATATATGCTATGTATGCGTAATCCATGTCATTGATATGTGTGTATACTATGTTTTTTGATATGATACCTTACCGTTGAGCAGTGTATGGGTGACAGGGCCTTCGTCAGGCAGACTATGTTCTGCCTTTAGCCTTGCCATCCAAGACCTTCATTGTGTCTGAATCAATGCTGAATAAAAAAAAAAAAAAAAAAAAACTGCGGACTGGCTCGCCCCCCCACCCACTACAGTTAAACCTGGATATAACGAAATTGACAAATTCCCGAAAAACTTCGTTATAAAGAGGATTTCGTTATATGCAGGTTCGGCAAGAAAATTCGAAAAATAAACGTTTACCGTATTTACTCGATTCTACTGCGCCCTCAATTGTAACGCGCACACATTTTGCGTTTTCGTCGAAGCACTCATCCTCGGAATGTCACACCAGGTACCGGATGCGTGAACGCGTGTCGTTTCGCACAGGCGTGAGGCATCGGAAACGAAGAGCGAGCGTCATGTCACAATGGCGTCGTAGCGTCGTATAGTGTTACAGTAGAACCTCGTTTTCGACCGGTCCCGGCACAGCTCCCATAAAACTCAATGCATTGGTAACACTGCTGTTGCGTCGCAACTGTGGGACCGTTCCCGCATCATACGTTGCGAACTGCCACCCCGTGCCGGCCCGAGCGGCCATTTTGACTTTTCATGTCCCTTAGTTTGGTGGCTTGACGATGGCATTAGCTGCCCAAAGTGGCGGGGGCGACAACTATGACGTATTTTCGGTTTCCGCCAGCAAAAGTATGGCCCTTGAGATCCGTATTTGCTATGTAAAGATGGTGTCCATGACGCTTTGTGGCCCTAAAATTGGTTTTGGCTCATAGATATTCCGTATATAAGGGTACGGCCACGCTAGCGGCAAAAAACGCGCGCGTCAGGCAGCGAGCGGCAAGTTGCCGCGCGTCAGCGCCTTGCCGCGAGGCCACCGTGGCACGTGCGTCTCGCCGCGCGTAAAGCCCCTATATTTATAAAAGTAGCGCCATCCACTTCCCTCCTCCTCCGTTCCACTATCGTGCTCGGCGCGACCAGCGTGATCGAGGCGCGATATCGACAGTGGGCGCCGCCTGCGTCGGGCCTGCCGTGGCAGACGACAGCTAACGCGCTACCAGAGGAAATCCGAGGAAAACTTCGATCGCGCCCTGCAGAGACGTTTTTGAGACGCGATTTTGCTTCGTCATTCAGCAACTGGTATTAATATTGCCGTTTTGGAAGTAGCAACGCGACGATGCGAGACGGCGCAAATATCAAGTGTGCAGCAAGCGTTTGCGCACGCCGGATGGTAAACAAAAAAAGCCTTTTGCCCTCGCCTTGTCGGTTGCGGCAACTTAAGGTGCAGCAGCATGCCATCACAACGAAGTTCTTGTCCCTAACACGTTTGATCCGTTTGTGCGTACAGCACTTTCGTCGCACAGGCCCGCGAATGGCAGTCGGAGCGCGCTGGAAAGAAAAAAATATACAAAAGCGCGACGCGAACTTCCACGTGACACGGATTGGCCAATGGGGGAGCGGAGGAGGCTGGGGTGACAGGAGGCGGCTAAGAGAGGGCGAGGAGGAAGCGCGGGGGTGAGTGCGGTGGCGGCAAGATCTAAGAATGGCGCTACTTTTATAAATATAGGGGCTTTAGCCGCGCGTAAAGGGACTTTAGCCGCGCGGCAGCGCGATAAGATCTCCCGCGCTCTCCAAACGGGCGAGCAACACCGCGAGCGCTCGTTGTTTCAAGCGAGAGACGACGATCGTCCATTGAAAAGCGAGAGACGACGATCGTCGATTGAAAACCCGGCGCGGACCGGTGGCGTTCCGGTTGTGATGCCTCCGTGACGTCACCCTTGTCGCTCTTGATTGGTTCTTCATCTCGCGGCACGCGGCATTTGCCGCAGAACCCATTTCGCGCGGCACGCCGCAAGACCCCTGATTGCTGCCGCTTTTGCCGCGCGTTTCTGACGCGCGTTTTTGCTGCGTGTTTTTGCCGCTAGCGTGGTCGTACCCTAAAGTCCAAGGGCGATAACGCAGTCGCCGCGCGCCGTATGCTGTATGTGCGAGTGAAAACGTGCGAGGGGAGCCGACAACTGCGTCTAAATCTCGCGCGCGCAAGAAAAGCATGGAGGAAGCGCGCCTTCTGCCGTTGCGCTCGAGGCACCGGCGAGGGGGGAGGGATAGCGGGGCGGCGCGCGGTTGCGCAGGCCGTATCTTGAACGCGATCAGCGTTGGGGCAGAGTCTAGCAGTGTAAGTGCGTCGGCGGCTCGTAGCTTTCTGCGTGCTGTGTGTTCTCGGCGCTCAGTTTGCGTTGAAGCGATAGACAACAGCACGAAGGTCACTTCGCTCGCTTCTCCAGCGGCGCTTCCATACGCCGCCAGCGTTTGACAGCGCGTGTCCGCACTCGTCGAGTCTGATGTGCCACAGCGTGTACCAGCGCGTCAGCAACATCAGCTGGAAAAGGACAGAGGGCCGGCTTGGGCGGGCTAGGCCAGCTGCAGCAAGCGGCAGGATCAGATTTGAATGAAGGGAGGGGGAAAGGTCATGCCCGCGGCGGCAAGATCGCCGGGTCGAGGGATGCAGGGCCGCCTCGCACAAGCACGCACGCACACGTGCGCTCGCTTCGCATTCCATTGCAGCGGAGAAGGTGCTTCCGGTTGCTGCTCGCGCAAAAATGAGAAAATTTGGGGCGAAATCTCTAGGTGGTCGGAGGAAAAAATTTGTTATATCGAGAGGGTCTCCCGCTGCCACTTCGTTACGTAGAGGTCTCAAATACATGTGCTTCTATGGAGTAACGGCGGGGAATCGAAAAACCGTTATATCCAGGAATTCGTTATATGGAGGTTCGTTATAAACAGGTTTAACTGTAAAAAAAGCCACGTTGTGAGGAAGAAGATCGGCACTCTGAACAGCCCCGTTGCCATCGTGGGGCTCGTACTCAGTTTGCTCTCTGGCTACGCCCTACCTGCTGGTGCTGCGTTTGTCGCTGCCGCTCTACGACCCGAATAAACTCCCTTTACAATTGGTGGAGGTGCTGGGTACAACAGGAAATCTGGAACTTCTCAACTGGACACTACAGCCTGTCTTCATTATGCTGGAAGAAGGACCACCACAACCACAACCCGCTGCCCTGGTGACTACCTTGGTCTGCCCTGGTTCGTTACGTCAACGCGACCCACCCACCTTCAGTGGTACAGAAGAGCATGACGTTGAAGACTGGCTCGCTGACTACGACCGGGTGAGCACCCACAACAACTGGGACGACACCCAAAAACGGAATTACGTGTCGTTTTACTTGAGCGGTGTCGCCAGCGTGTGGCACCAAAACCACGAACGTGATCTCACGACGTGGGCGTCTTTCAAAGCTGGCGTAACGGAGGTATTCGGTCGCCCCGCTGTTCGCAAGCTTCACGCCGAGCAACGTTTGCGTGGTCGTGCTCAACAGAGCGGGGAGGCATTTACCGGTTACATAGAAGATGCTGTCAATCTCTGCAACCGCGTTGACGCCGCAATGGCTGATGCCGAGAAGATCAGGCATATCTTAAAAGGCATTGAAGACGACGCCTTCCAAATGCTGCTTGCGAAAAACCCGGCAAGTGTCAGAACTCGTCAGTCTCTGCCAAAGCTTCGATGAACTACTCAAACAACGCGTAACCACCCGCCAATCTCTTCCACAGGCCACTTCAATGTCGAGCTTGGCTGTTGCCCCGGATAACACTTCGCTGTTAGTCTATATCAAGGAGTTCGTCTGTGAAGAAGTTGCTCGTCAGCTTTCGCTGATGCCGCTTACACATGCCCAGTTGAGTTCTCCATTGGCGCCCGCTCCACAGTATGTCATCAAGGAGCAGGTAGCCAACCACGTCCCGGCTTCTTTCCATCAGGCTCCGACTGCCGCTCCCCTGACGTACGCCGAAGTCGCTGGGAGACCTGGACTGCAGACCTACGGTCCACTTCGCCTGCCTTTGCGCCCGCCTGTATCCCCTCCTGCCCGACCTGTGGTACAGCATGCACGACCTCAAGACCATTGGCGCACAGAAGACAACCGTCCGACTTGTGTTTATCACCAGTCGTCCTAGTTAAGAAAAAAGATGGCACCATACGATTTTGCGTTGATTATCGAAGGCTTAACAAGATTACTCGAAAGGATGTATACCCGTTGCCACGTATAGACGACGCACTTGACTGTTTACAAGGAGCAGTTTTTTTCCTCCGTAGATCTCTGCTCTGGCTACTGGCAGGTGCCCATGGCCGACTGTCCAAAAACCGTGTTTGTAGCACCAGATAGCTTGTACGAATTCACTGTCATGCCGTTTGGTCTCTGTAACGCGCCCGCACATTTGAACGCATGATGGACGGCATCCCTCGCGGCCTGAAGTGGCATACTTGTCTGTGCTACCTCGATGACGTTGTCTTTTCCTCAGCTTTTCCGACCCATCTTGGCCGTTTACATCAAGTTTTGACCTGTCTCCAGAAGGCTGGTCTCCAGCTTAACTTGAAAGAGTGCCTATTTGCAGCTAGAAAACTAGGCCATGTTGTCTGTAAAGAAGGCATTCTTCCCGACCCTGCTAAACTTCCTGCCGTATCCGAATTCCCGAAGGCCACTAACTTGAAGGCACTATGCAGCTTCATTGGACTATGCTCCTATTTTCGATGATTCGTTCGCAATTTCGCTACTGTGATCGCACCCTTCAACCAACTTCTTCAAGGTGATAATGAACTTTCTAATTGGCCTCTGAGGTTGCATTTACGACTCTTCGCCGCCTACTTACGTCTCCGCCAATCTTGCGACATTTTGACCCAAGCGTACCTACAGAACTCCACACTGACGCCAGTGGTGTAGGCCTCGGCGCCGTGCTCGCACAACGTAAGAATACTACTGCCGAATACGTGGTCGCTTATGCCAGTCGTGCCCTTACAAAACCTGAGGCCAAATTACACAGTAACAGAAAAAGAGTGCCTGGCCATCATATCGGCACTTCAAAAATTTCGCCCATATCTCTACGGTCGACTCTTTGATGTGGTGACTGATCATCACGCTCTTTGCTGGTTATCTAACCTCAAAGATCCGTTGGGTCGCCTTGCTCGGTGGGCCCTCCGCCTCCCGGAATATGATATCCGTGTCGCCTATCGCTCTGGACGCAGACGCTCTGATGCTGGTGCCCTCTCGCGCTTCCCAGTTAATTCAGACGCCAGTACTTCTACCGATAGTCATGATATCTCACTCTTTGACATCATGGACATGGCCTCGGAGCAACGAAAAGACCCATGGATCGTCATGATATTCGATATTTTGTCCAACCCTCCGACGGCTTCAGCAAATTTAGCGTTACGCCGACAGGCCCAGCATTTCGCCATCTGTGACAGACTTTTATACCGCCGCAACTGCCACAATGACGGCCCCGCCACCTTCGAAACGATTTATGCTCCACTTTTCACTCCGACCCCCAGTGTGGTCACGGCGGAGTGTCGGAGACCTATACATGGCTTCGCCTACGCTACTATTGGCGCGGGATGTACACCTTCATCCGCAAATACGTATGCTCCTCCATTGCCTGCCAGCGATGCAAATTTGTCTCGCGTCTCTACACCGCACCTCTCCAGCCACTTCCCTGCCCAGCTCACCCATTTGACTGTGTCGGCATTGATTTATACGGGCCTCTTTCATCTACTGGCGCTGGCAACCGATGGATTGTCGTCGCCGTAGATCATTTGACATGATATACTAAAACCGCCGCCTTCAGGTTGAGGTCAAACACCCCTTTCCAAGCGTTGAGGTCCCATTATGGCCGAGCACCAGGCCGGGAGCGCGCTTGTACCTATTTTACCGGTAGGTGCCCGGCGGGAGCACTTGCCTCCCACAGCCGCGGCGGATGCTCGTCTACAAGGCCGTCTGTGGTTGGACAAGAGGCGCCCAGAGACAAGAGCTGAAATCTCTATTGGGCCCTCTTTCGAGATGTGGACCCCCACGACAGCCGAGCACCAGGCCAGGGGACATCTCTACCCATTAGAAAAACCGGTGGGTTCCCGGTGGCACCAGGATTTGAACTCGGTACCTCCCGCATACGAGGCGGATGCTCTACCGCTAGGCCATCGCTGCCTTACCTGCTGCATCAGCAGAAGACGTCGCCTCGTTCATTCTACACAACTTTGTTCTCCGCCATGGTGCACCTCGTGAACTGCTAAGCGATCAGGGTCATGTATTCCTCTCGGACGTGCTGCAGTCACTCCTATCGGAATGCCAAATTATTCACCGCACAACTACCGCTTATCACCCACAGACGAATGGCTTAACAGAACGATTCAACAGAACTCTTGGTGACATGCTATCAATGTATGTGGCGTCAGACCACTCCAACTGGGACCTTGTACTTCCCTTCGTCACATGCGCATATAACACTGCCTCTCAAGCCACTACCGGGTTCTCGCCATTCTTTCTGCTTTACGGCCGCCAGCCCTCCAGTACCATTGATATGGTTCTCCCGTACCGGCCGGACCCTGCCGACTGCTCACGTGTTGCTACGGTCGCTCAGCACGCCGAGAAATACCGACAACTTGCCCGTTCGTTGACGTCTGCTCAACAGTGTCGCGAAAAACGGCGTCATGACCTCAAACCACCTCGTCACTCTTTCGTCATCGACTCCCTCGTGCGGCTTTGGGTCCCGCCTGTCGCTGCCCCTAGCCTTTCGTCGAAGCTTCTTCCCAAGTACCATGGGCCCTACCGCTTGGTTGCGCAAACATCACCCGTTAATTACATGGTTGAACCCGTGTCGCCATCTTCCGATCTCCATCGTCGCGGGCACGAGAGTGTACACATTGACCGGCTCAAGCCTTACTACGATCCGCTGAACTCTTCCTAGGTCGCCAGGATGGCTACTCTTCCATACCGGAGGGTGATTGTGAGGAAGATCGGCACTCTGAACAGACTCGTTGCCATCGTGTGGCTCGTACCCAGTTTGCTCTCTGGCTACGCCCTAGCTGCTGGTGCTGCGTTTGTCGCTGGTGCTCTACGACCTGAATAAACCCCCTTTACAACAGAAACTTATTTTCCTGGACTGGATGTGGCAGGCCAGTGTTGTCTGGGCGCGGTGCGTGATAAGGGTGCGGAGTGGAGGGGGGGCTCCTGCACGTGTGGGGGCGCTTGCTCAGAATTTTACGGTAGGTTCCATGCTTAGCTATATCAATGCCAAAACTTACTCAATTCAGCAATTCATTAGTTACTTATCACTGCTGGCGCAACTAGCACTTTTACCACATTTTGTGACAAAAATTAACTGCCAAAAATAAAATGAATGGTTTTCTTCACTTTAAATAGTTTTGAATAAGTTAAATAAGACACTTACACAGGAAAAAAACATTATTTAACTCCTGGCTTCCGATTCAACAGTTTTTTGGTGACCTACCACCTTAAGTATGTGAGTAATCACTTGTGTTATCGATGTATTGAACAGATCTGCAGCAGAGTTCACCTTTATTTATTGATTACACACCGTGCCGGAAGGCATTACAGTGAACGGGATTCATACAGGATACAAAAGAAATGCTGATTTCTCGTAGTGAAACTTTTTTTTGCTTGTGCTTTGGCATGTTTTGTGAAAAGGCGTATTGGTTTTGCTTTGTAGGGATATTCCTATTCCACCGCCAGCAGCTGATGGCGAACCTCCAGCTCCTTGGTGGGACGAAGATGCTGACAAGTCCCTTTTGATAGGGGTGTACAAACATGGTTAGTCTTAAACATTTAAAAATATTTTAATTATTATAATTGGATTCTGGTTTGGTCTTGACTGTGTATGTTCTGCAGGTTATGAAAGGTTTAACCTGATGCGCCAAGATCACACCTTGTGTTTTCTGGCACGATGTGGTCCTCCTGATGGTGCTGCCCTTCTTGCAGAAATGACAGCGTAAGTGATATGCCTTCTTTTAAAATTGAATGGCGCATTTTGGCCCAACAAAAAGAGCAGGCTACGTGTGTGTGTGTATATATATATATGTACTTACTGGGACAAAAACAATAAATTTAGCAGCATTCCTGGATCTTTACTTGGCATTTTTATTTGGATTCAAGCTGATACTATTTAAAATATTGGAGGCAAATCTATGGGGTCTTTCCCGCAGCCTTCACACACCTTGTTCCTTGCCACAGCCTGAGTATTCAGAACCAAAATGAGCCTCGAGGGGTGCTGCGAAGTCTGGTTACACTGTGCAGCATGGTGGATGCACCGAGGTCTTTAATTATTTTCTTGCAGTGTAATGTCGATGTGCACTGTTTTGTGGAAGGAAAGTGAGTGGCGCACATAACTGCTTAGAAAACAAAAATGTAGTTCTCCTCCTTCACGTCCGATAGCGCAGTGTGTCCGTGAGTGGCACAGAAGGTCTCGAAAGCGGTGTTTGAAACCATCGATAGTGGGCTAGTGATGCCCATTGGGCGCTGTAGGGAAGGAGTTAAACAGAATGATTTAGCGATGTTACTCGAAACTGGCCGTTAACAAAGCTGATGCCCCTGAAAATCAGCTTGCGCCTCTTGAAATGGGCTCTCTTAACTGTCTGTTCGCTCTATTCATGCCCACTAGCCGTTGTGTTTCCTGGATGGTAGGTAAAATGTCTCAGTAAGTTGCCCTAATATTTACTGTTGTAAATACTAGAATTATTAGAAATAGGCCCTCTGTGCTCTCCAATTCTGTTCATTCTTTATTGCACCATCCCCCCTTTCTCTCCGATGTTCAGGTGTCAGCCATCGCCAATGCGGCCAGTACAATTAACTTTCGTTCTTCCAACAACCACATACGTACCACAAGATGCTAGCTTTCTGTTTATGTGGGAAAATAAGAAGGGAGGGGGGCTCTGTCCTGCTTCCACCCCTTCCCCATCAGTGCTGCTGTTGGAGGAGTTGAAGGGAGATGGGAGAAAGGTGTACATGGCCCGCAATTCAGCGAAATCATGCCGCATCCGGTCTGCGGCACAAAAGCAGGTGTGGCGGGATCATCGGCACGGCATGATACCGATCTTTGGTCACTGACTCTCAAGTTCAACAAAATGATTTTTACCCTCAGTGAAATTTGTTCTTTTTTTTTCTCGATTGCCTGATAATGGGAAAAACTTTATAGCCGATTTCTTGCAAGAAAAGTATGTCAGTGATTGTAGTTATTTGTATAAAAGGTCCAATTTCACTATAATGAAATATTGATATGAGGAGGTAAAGGGCCGATTTTACCGACTTCGTTGTAACTAAATATAAATATAGTGTTTTTGAAACATTGTTATAGTAAAAAATTGCTACATGGGATGCTGCTCTGCACCCTTGAAAATAGCTTTGACAGGGCCTTGAAAGGCCTTGAATTTATTTTCTCAGAGACCTGTACAAACCCTGTGCAGAAACCGTCGTCACATGTTGGTAGAGACATATGGGATATGGCTGTGCCATTTGAAATGGGCATTCAACAAACAAGATGGTGGCCGTGACGTGTTTCAAGCGCATGCGATCACGTCTTGTTCTTGTAAACAAAAATGGTGAAACCCCCACACAAGTGTAAAGTGGTGATATTTTACACAGTTGTAAGTGTGAAGCAAAGGCATTTAAGCACATTTTGGAGCCTGCTAGACTTGCGTAAGTAGGTAATATGCGGGGTAACATTCCAGGCAAATTTCGTTGATGCGGGACTGCAGTTCAGTAACATTTTGTTGTCAGAAAGATCAGAAATGCATTGAATCCTATAGGCATTTGCCCAAAATGCAAAAATATTTTATTGTTACGAGAAGTTTGTTGTTGCTAGCTTTCAATTGTATATCATAATATGCTATTCTGAAATGTAGATGGCTCTTCTGTGGTTACGTCCAGTGTGGTGCAGCATTGCATGTGCCACTAGGAATGCTAGTGTTTACAGAATTGTTTCTAGCGTACTAGAATGCGAAGGATTCATTTTCAAGCCATATGATTCACTCATGTGTCAATCATGTTGTTTAGGAATCCTGAGGACCTAGAAGACAAGCGTGAAGAAGGAAAGAAGGACCTTGATGAAGAAGAGCCTGTCTCTCCTGAGCCATCTACATCTTCAGAGGCGAAACCTCCTTCGGAGTCTTCAGAGCAAGTGGCACCAACTGTTGAACAGCCTGCACCCAATCCTGCTGGACCCACTACTACTGCACCTCAGGCGCCAGGTAAAGAAAGGGCCACTGAACGTATTGTGCTGCAAAATGAGCTTAACCACTAGATATAAGCTGTACGGGAAAGCGAGATTCTTGAGGTAAGAATACATTTGCGAGAGAAGTAGACAAAACAATATCTTTTCATAGCTTGTAATAATCAGCAGTTCCTTGTTGCATATTTGCGAGTTGCAGTCTTCTATTGCATTGTATTTGTGACTGTGCTACGTTCATTAACTAGTTTCTTTTAATTTTTGCGTTGTCCACCTAATATGAAGTTTTCAGTGAACCATGTTATAACCGTGGCATTGTATAACTTTCTCCAAGGCAAATTGTTGTGACAGTATGGGGCTGTCACCCATGAAAATGCTATAAACTGAAGGAATTTAGTTAAAAGGTGCGGGGACAGTTTGGACCCCCACCTCTGGTTCACGCATAGTTTGGAATATTCATCCCGAGTTATTGTTTGGGAAGTGCCATTTCGGCGTTATTTGGGCCAGCGCATGCACCCTGTGGCTATTGAGGCTGGTGCAACGCAGAGCCTGCTGCCCGCAAGCAAGGCTCATGTGCCACGCATACAAGCAGTGCCTTTGTTGCTCTTGTCTTGGCAAGTCTGTCTTAGGTGTGGGATTGCTTTTTGCCTGGCAGGTTTACCCTGAGTGCCCTTGGCTAGTAGATGTTGGGACCCACCAGGTCCCGTGCCTCACTGAGCAAGGCATATTGTCATGTTGTGTGCCATATATGTGTGGGATTACAGCCTGATATGGCTGATACTAGTTGGGTAAGGTCTGGGACACATAACTTGTTCGCTCTTCATAGTGCACACTAGGGCGCTGCAGCGAGTTTGTTGACTTACGGGCAAGGTGTAGATAATTTGAATGCTTCCGTCAACAAAGGGATTTATACTATAATACAGTATAGACCACTTATAACGTAACCGCTTATAGTGCAGGACCGGATATAATACGGTTTTTTCAGACTCCCGTTAATTTTCCCATCACTCTATGTATACACGTATCGCTAATAGGGCAGTTGCGAGACACGAAATACCGGTTACAGTGCGGCTGCCTGGAAGTTCGGCAGTCAACTTAGACGGCAAACGCTCCCCTCAAGCCACAAATACCGTATTTACTTGAATCTAATGTGCACTTTTTTTCCGATGAAACGGGTTCAAAAATTGCATGCGCGTTAGAATCTAGTACGACCCTAAATTTGCGTTACCATAAAGCCGTCGGCATTTTAAAATGGCTGCCTCGCACGCGCGTCAAATCTAGCTACTGTAGCTTCCTCCATGTGCTGTAGTACACGTGCTTAGGCAATAGTCTACCGTCTGTCTTCACGTTCTCTGCGTCTGCTCTATCAACATGAAGTACTGAGTTCATCATGATGCCGCATTTAAAAGGAAAGTTATCATGTGTGTGGAGACGGACGGAAATGGGACCGCATCACGGGCGTATGGAGAATCCGAAACTTGCGTTCGGGACTGGTGCAAAGAGAAGGAGAGGATTTGCACCAGCAAAGCAATGCGGAACGGTTTCAGTGGACTGAAGCAGGATGTAATCTGCGACGATCCACTTCGGCGATACGATCGCCTTGGCCCTATCTTGAAAGGAATCTGCAATCGCCGCTTATAAGTCGCGTTGAAGCAAGAGGCATGATAGCACGGAGGTCAATTCGCTCGCCGCGCTTCTTCACTCGAGCGTTTTGGCCGTTCGTTTCCGCGGTCAACGAGCGAGATGTGTTCGTGTTTGCTTGTGCGCGTGACACCGTGCTTGTTAATTTATTTAGTAAGCGAATACGGAACCTAGAGCACGGTGACAGCGACGGCAGAAATGCGCCTCGAGTGTCCATTATCGCAATAAAATAGTTGTTTTGGTTATACGGTACCGTTTATAGTGCGGATATTCCCGACTCCGATGAGTTACGTTATAAGTGGTCTACACTGTATGAATGTAAAAAGGACAAGAATGACTGAAGCCAGTAAGTCAAATGGCATGGGCAACTTGGCCAAGAAAGGGCTAAACCAGCTGTCCAACATTCTTTCTTTTGTCACCCCTTGCTTGTTGTATTCGAATGGGTGGCACCAACTGGAGGAGACACCATTTCCACTTGCCTTCAGTTTCTGGAAGGGGTAAGAAGTCTGTTTTCCTGGTGGAATCCAGCTGCTTTCCTTGGGGTCCCAAAGGATTCTTATCTTTCTTTACACTTTGCACGAAGTCAGCTGCAAGGAATTGCAGGGTTCAGCCAGTGGACCTTGTAGTCCAGTATACACCCTTGAGGTGTGTAAGCTGCTGGGACTGGATGATGCATGGCTGCAATATTGGTGCAGTCAGCATGCTCTGTTTGAAGTATTCTTGCATTTTGAGTAGCATAATTGCAAAGAAGGTCAACAGCAATGGACGAATTGTCACAGACTACTGAGCTTTGCTCGTTCTTTGTGTCCACCACCATGTTCTCATTCTTTAGTCAGCAACAACCTAAGAAGTGGCAAATGCACCACTGCCCAACTTGGAGATTTGTGCAGATCTGCTGGCCAGTTACATTCAGTCATGGTGGAGATGAACTTTCAGTATTGGTGTGTTTAAGGAACTATGTTCTGGGGCGCAGAAGCACAGGTGGCAGAATGTTAACTGACGCAGTCCTGACAGGCATCTGCTTTTGATTTATCTAGTGAGCAGGTGTTTGTTCGGCTTCAGCAGTTTTTGTTTCGCTCTTACCTATAGTGGATTCCGCATCAGTGCAATTTTAGTTGGGGCGCTACAGGAACCGGTGGAATATACCAATAGTCACTACACCGATGGTTTCCTATCTTTTTGCCCATTTGTAGCTTTACTACTACATCTCCCTATAAATGTTGCCAGTGGATCGATATATGTCAGCCATCTGTGATGCAGTTTTCTACAGTGTCATTTGCTAGGCTTGTAGTTTTGTTTATTCTTTTCTTAGGTCGTCAAGAAATCAGCGTGGAAGCCCAACAAGTGTTCTTGGGGTTGATGTAGATGCATGGTTATTCTTAGGGCAAGCCACTCTGTAGCTACTTCCCACTGCATGCTTGAATTCTAGGGGTGTGCATATACTTAAATATCACCATATCTAATCAAGTAGCGAACATTCAAATAATTCAATCAAATAATTCGATTTGTGAATCAATTATCTACTACATTTGAATCTCGCAGTAACCAAATCGGCGTGGAACTGCGAAAAAATTCGCTTTCGCAGGAATTTCTTTGCTGCGAAATAACAGCACGGATATTGAATGCGTCGTAGAATGAAACTTTACTGTCAAAATTTTGTTAGCCTACTTTGGCAAGCCTTGCTCGAGGTTATAGAACTGCATTGCCGACTGCACAAAGTGCACCCCATGCAGCAGTGGCGGCACTGCTGTGGAGCAGTATTCTCGGTCGATCGCTTTTGGATTCACAGGCTTCCAAATTAACCTGCCCCTCTTTCTCATGCCCCTTCATACTAATTCTGCTGATTCTTATTTCTCTCCTTTTTATTTATTTCTTTCCTTTTTTTGTTCTCTAGGGCAATAATAGGCCCCAAGTTGGTAATACAAGCCTCTTCGGTATGGGCGCCACGACCTTTTGCGCCCCTGTATGCTTGGGTTACCTGAATTGAATGCAAAAAAGGAATATCACCGTCTGAATACCAGTGTCACTATGAAGGGATACAGAAGGAGGTTCGCCATAGCTGCATTGTTAAGCAGTTTACAGTCACCGACTGATTATTCAGATTCGACGGGAACTTACAAGACGTCCGAATAATTGGGAGTTTGAAATACCGGATTCCCCCAAAATAAGTTACTCTCTTCCACAAGTGGCCAAAAAAGTTTGTGCCGTATTCTCAGGTCATCACTTTCGGAGATACCATAAATTTTGCATGACTGTAGTGCAGAACGCATCGGTGTCTACGAGGGATGGCATTCTTGGCACAGTGCCAAGGACGCTATTTTTTGTATGACTAGTGCAAGACGCAGAGCGCAAGATGCGTCAGAAAGCACGCTACCTTGTCACTTTGCAGAACCGCTGCCGCCCATCGTCATGTTCGGTGCTAGTCATGCTAAATATAGCAAAAATGAAAGTATCTTTCGAAAGTGATCATTCTTAAATAATATGATCCAAGTTAGTCAACGTGTGTTGCTGTTCGCACATACGCTTGCCCATGGTCTAGGCATTCTGTGGCCGTGATTTTCTAGCAATGCCTTTTATGCTATTCCTTTTCACGCTTTGTCACTGGTCAGAGCAAAGCTCGCGCGCGTTATCAACGGGATCAGTTGGCCACAAACAGTGAATATCAACAGTGGCGTAGAATCGAGTAGAAGGCATAAGGCATCGCAACAAATTCACGGCCGGTATCTCTACTATTGTTTGGCTGTCGCTACAAATAGACGAAAGTACTGTCAAGGCATGCAGCGAATTTTATCGATGGCTACTAGATCAACTGTACTTCACTAGTTTTGGTTTCACGGAGTGCCGGCAACATGACAAGACGACTGTGTCGGCGACGCCTCAAAGCGAAAATATCGCGATTTCTGTTTGACTCAGTGGCTATATTAATATGCAGATGGTCGTGCATTCGGAGTCCGAATTATCGCAAGACACGCTGTAAGGTGTCCGAAATTTTCATCGTGCTTGTACATAAAGCCTATGGTACTAGTCGCAGTGCCATCTGGCTGTCTTAATTATTCGTGTCCAAATGAGCGGTTGTTGACTGTACAGACGAACCCGTTTATAACGACCTCTATAGTTTTGCGAAAAGCAGTCATTATATCCATAGTTCGTTATATATGGACTCGCCCTTAAAATGCTAAAAAAAATAACCACATTGAAGCTGGCATCAGCAGTTGTAATTTGGCAGCACGTTGGTCCGAAAAACAGATATTCAGTGTCATTTTTGTTTCCGGCACGTTCCCGCACCTAGCTGAAAACTTGTGTTAGAAACGTCCATCTAAAAAACAAAATGCTGCGTCGTACATTGCAGTGCAGCAGTCATTTTTTATTAGTGAGCTTGTGATATATTTTACTACCAGCAAGACACGACTGTATTGTGCACATGAGAGGGAAGTAATCTTGTTGGCCGGAATCGTAAACTTCGGAAACTACTGCGGCATGCCGCCATTCTGCGACGATCTCGGATATCGTGATCTCGGTATTACGACTGAGCATCAGCCACACAAGAGCCATAAAATTACGTTATCTATGTCGCGACGGGGCGAAAAAAATGCGATGTTTGAAAGTTAAAACGTCACTGCGACCCATTACCAGCAATGCGCAAACGAAGCACTGCCGAACTGTTATCTCCTGATAATGGCGTAGTAACCGCCGAGCTTTTATGGCATTGCATGGTGGCAGCACGTGGTGCAGTGTTTTCGCTGACTCGTGTCGGGTCAACAGGATTGCTTGAGTGGCCGTTAAAAGGACATAGATGGTCGGCCCAAATTGTGGAAACAGGCGTAATACACGTGGTGCCGCACGGCCAATTGTGCGACAACGAGAGTGATGCCGTTGTGGTATCCGATATCGCACTAGTACATGCCCCCCGCGCCTTGCTGTTTATGCGGTAGATGCTGTACGCCTACTCCCTAGAAGCATTGCTTGAAAGGGTGTGACCTTCTTTGCGGCTTCCGAAATCCGCGTGCAGCGATCACTCGCTCATCTCAAAGGCTTTATCATCGTCGTGGTTGGACTGGAGTGGGGCGCACACGCTGCCATGCGCCGTTTTGGTCGAGCTTCTGTGCTTTAATTGGTACTTCGCATGTGCCCTCTTTTTACAGTGAGCAGGTTTGTTGTAGCAGTACGGTGATTTAAAATATGCTCATTATATCTGGACCTACTTTCAATAGGCAGGGTTGGGAAATCGTAAGTGCACTGAAATGTGGTCGTTATAACCGATCGATCGATATGTCTGGGATTGTTAGGAGTGGTTTCTACGGTAATTGTTTATCTCAATCCTGCTGGTCGATCTGCTTGGAGCAGTAGCTAAAGTTGCAAAGAGTGGCCAGCTTTTTTTTAGTTGTGCTCTGCGGTATCTCAGTGTCCACTATTATGGATGTCAGCTATTGTGCTACGTCATTCTGTTTTTGACTACACTTTGCAGCTTTTTGAGACGTGAGCAGCATGAAGAAAAGATAACCAAGTGTAGTGAGTGGTGCAAACTGAAACGCACATGAAAGGGAAAAATTGACATCCACTTGAATGGTAGCATGAAAGTAAAAAAAAAAAAAAAAAAACGGGCCTCTCGGAAAGAAAAAGAGAAGCCCGTATGGATTTCCTTTGTAGCTTTGTGCTACAATTCAGGTGGATGTCAATTTTTCCCTTTCATGTACTGTCCTCCACCTTGTGGGCTTCCGCAGAACTGATTTGCCAACTGAAAAATGTGCCCACATTTTGGTGGTGAACCTTATCTTTTTGCGGTTTGTAGACCATGGACGAGATTAAACATTGAGAGTGAGTGCAAGCTCAGAGGGAGTCCAGGGTATGCGAGGACAGATAAGCAGTCTCTCTACAACTTGGGAAGTGCACTTCTTGCTGAGGAGGGCTCACTTGAATATGGACAGCGTACTTATTTGGTTGTCTCTTGTGCAAAGCCAAAGATTTAAGTACTAATAGTTCTGTTGCACTAAAGAAGCATGCCAGCAGTTGCAGGAGCTTTTGTTCCCTCTGGTGAAGTGTTGAAAATTTTGCATCATGCACTGAAGTTGTTTAAACACGCACACACTCCTGCAGCATGTCTTGTTCTGCTTTAATTTTCAAGTACTTTTTTTTTTCCTAGGTGAAATGGGCACTTTGGAATTCCCTTCTCCTTCCGACTTGAACACACGCCTTCGGCGCATCATTACCATGTACCAAAGGAACCACAAAAAAAGGGAGCTCATCAATGCTCAGCGTGCAAGGGTGTGTATTTCTTGCTACATTCTCAATTTTATTTTTCTTGGGGTAGAGTACACTCTTCATTCATTTTGCCTCGCCATACTAGCTTAGTAGAGCAACCTCTGAAAAAAAAAAAAAAAAAAGTGACCTTTGAAAATAATGTTACAAATGTCTAAGCATATATTCACCTTTTGGTCATGCAATGTCACATGAGAGTTTTTTTTCGTATTTTCTCTACTACAATGCTTAGTGTGTAGAAAAAACAGGATTAGAGTGTCATGCTTTTTTTTAGCAACATGCACAAAAGTGCAGTACACAAGAAGGTTGACCCAGTGTTGGAGAACATTTAATGTCTATGCTCAAGTACCCTTTCTAATATGATTTTTTAAATACGTATTGATAGGTGCTGCATAATCAGGGTGTCTAGCGACTGGGGAAACCGTGAAAAACAGGGAGTTTGAGCCACCGGGAAAAGTCTGGAAATTATAAGGGAGTTCATCAATTAAGTGAGAGAAGTCAGAGAAAACTACTTTCTTTTGGCCTGCCCACACTAACGACTCACGGAGGTCTCGCAAATTGTTTGCTTGCAAATGATCTCTTTGGACGAAAAGCGATGGTCAGGGGAATGACACTTCCATAGAGTGGTGGAGCTAGGTGGTGCCCAAATCCCACGCTCAGCGCTCTTTTTTGGTAGCGAGTCTTGAAGGCAGTGCTTTCTAAGACGTCAAGAGCCAGAATTACATAATCGAAATGGAACACTGCATGTTTTAGGCTTCGCCTATTTTTGCGCCATCGTTTGCACATACTGACCTCCACCTAAATTAGTTTGCACTTCCTGGCTGCAGAGGCAGGTTTACGTAGCATGTCGAGCTGAGCCATGACAAGCCGCACACAATAACTCCAACATGGCGGCGTGCTTGTCCAGGTCTTTTGTTGTACATTGCGACTGGGAATGTGTGAATTGTAAGTGTCGAAGTTTCCTGCAGTTCCTTCGTAATGCGAGTTGTGGTGTGCGACAGTGTCGGTGACTAGCTGCTTCTGTCATTTGAGGTCAACTTATCTTCATATTTCTGTGTCAGCATATTCCGGAGAGGAAAAAAAAATCCATCGGACCTGCAGCATTTCGGACGCAAGTTTGTGTCATGCGCCACTCATCAGTTCTGGGTTTTGGTGTTGCGTGCTGCAAAATATTCGTCATTGAAGATGTCAGGAAGCAAGAAGTGTTTGTTTAATGCGGACTGGGCGAACCCAAATGCACGACTATGCAAGTTGGGTTAGGCCTGTGGGAAATGATCTGCACCAAGCCATGTGCACAGTATGCTGCAAAACGTTTTTGCTGAGCAACATGGGTCACGACAGTTTCAAGTCATGCCTCTAGCAAGAAGCACATGGCTGCATTGAATTTTTTAAAAGTGCTTCCCAGCCAAAGCTGTTACCATTCTTTAAGAGCCCGACGGACGCCTTGCCTGGCAGTAGCGCTGAATCTGCACCTGCTGCTACTGAAGTCGCAGTGACCACAGCTCCTGTGCAAGTGTCAATGGGTGGCGTTTTGTTGAAGAACAACGTGACGAAAGCAGGAATCATTTGATGTCTTCATACTATAATCACACCCGGATCTTTTCGCTCTGCGGCACTTTTCCCCCTTATGTTTCCGACTTCTGAGGTGGCTACAAGAGTTCAGCTGGGTAAAGACAAGGTAGGGTACACAATTTGCCATGGCATTGCGCCGTACTTTGGGAATATGTTGCTGATGACTCGATAAACGAGGTCACCTAGAAACAGCAAATGGACGTGCTTATTAGGTAATGGGACACTGCTGACGACAGTGTGAAGACTCAATACCTAATATCTTGCTTCTTAGGGTACATGTGTGCTGAAGACTTAGCTTGAGCTTTTCGGAATGCCAAGCAGGAAATAAAAGGATACTAAATCCTGCAAGTGTCCATGGATGGGACGAATGTCAATTTTAAGTTTCTGAGGTCTCTGAAAGATGAGCTTTGTGAGTCAAATGAGAGCCGTATCCTCGACATAGGAAGCTGTGGCCTCCTTGTAATCAATGGTGCTTATAATGCTGGCCATGTTGCATCTGGCTGGGATTTGATTTCATTTCTTCGAAGGGCCTACAACTTCTTCAAATGTGTCAGCCTCACGGTGTGGCCGAAATTTCCCATTAAGTTCTGTGCAGTTAGGTGGCTGGAGAACAGTAGCTTAATCTGTAGGGCACTTGAGATTTCGCCACAGCTCATTGTATTTGTGCTGCAGTGTAACGAAAAAGGCACACAAGAGGCCATTGTGCTCGAGCTACAAAGTGTTGAAGAGGCTATGTCTGATCAGGTCTTCTCGGCAAAGCTAACCTTCGCTCTTTCTATTGCTGAGGAATTGGAACCCTTTCTGCGTGAATTTCAGGCAGATAAACCAATGGTTCCATTCCTATCAGCAGAGCTAGAGAGCATTCTGCGTTCACTGCTGTCAAGAATTGTAAAAAAGACGCAGTTTTGCCCGAAAGGTGAAGCATCGATGGCAATAGCAAACTAATGGACAGCTATATGAAGTAAGGATAGTAGTTTTATCGGCCGTATAAACTTGTAAACATGGGCACGCCAACTAAATTAACAAGCATGGTGTCATGCGTGCACAAGCAGTCATGAATGCATCTCAATCGATGACCACGGAAACTAGCTGTCAAAACGCTGTAATGAGTAAGCGCGGGGTCAGCAGCAGTGAGGGAATTGACCTTCATCCCTCCGCTTGCATCAACGCAAACTAAGCCACAAGAATACAGCTCAGGGAGGAAGGACTCTGCCCCCACCGCAGTTGGCTTTCAAGATGCAGCCGCCCAGGTGGAAGTGTGCTGCGTAGTAGGCAGTCTCCCTCCTTGCTACCCTCCCTCTGGAGCATTGCATGTGACTGGAAGACAAGCGTGCTTCCTTCCCGCTTTGCTCTCTTGCGTGCACGAGATAGAACCACGATCGCCGGCTCACAGCGACGATTTTATCGCCCTTGGACCTTAAACAGAACCTTACAGCGGCGGCGGCAGAAATGTGCTTGGAGTGTCCATATAATTGCTATCGCAATAAAAGGGACGTTCTCGATGGTGCCAACACAATCGCCAAGCTGATGAAGATAGACTTAAGTAAGCATACCAGAAAACATAATAAATGTAGCCGCGTTCAACCTTGCATTTTCAGCAAAAAACGAGCTCCGCAAGAACAAGTTGTTGTAGCTTGCAATGTTGAATTTCAAAAAAAGGCTGCATGTCATTTGTCAAGGCTTGTGCACAGAAAGTGGTGGAGAGATTGCCGCTTAAGTACAAATTAGCTGTGGGTGCAAGCTGTTTGGAGGGTGGGCTCAGGCGGCTTACTCTGGCACTTGAAGTACTTAGTATGACTGGTTTTCAAGTAGAGCGAGCCCATCTCTCCTACGTGAAGGTGTGCTCTGAAAGCACTACACAGGCACAACTGACACATTATGACAGGAAGTAACAGAGGCTGGATACTCTGTGGATGAATGTTCTGTGAATGTTCTCAGGATAACAAGGAGCTGCAGTTCTTTGTGAAACTTGTCTTGTGCTTATCTCATGGCAATGCTGTGGTAGAGAGAGGCTTTTCTGTCAACAAGTAGTGCCTTGTTAAGAATTTGAAAGAAGAATCTTTCGTAGCACAAAGAGTAGTGCGTGATGCCCTCTTGGCGGAAGGTGGCGTAGCTGAATTAGAAATTGCCGACAGGATGGGAAAGACAGTTCGCAGTGCCTACAGTGTGCACAGAGAGCAGCTGAAAACAAAGAGGGAGAGACAGGACACAACTGCATTGGAGAAAAAGAAAAAGAGAGCAGCAACTCTGATTATAAAGAGCTGCAAGCAAAAAAGCAGTAAGGAGTGCTCACTGAAGCACAACTTGAAAGTTTCATCCTTCAGGAAGAAATAAACTCTCTGAAACTGTAATTGAAATGCAGCAAACCGTAATTGAAGTGCATTTCAAGAATGAGGGCAGTTGCAATAAACATGTTTTTCTCTACAATGAAGTGCGTTTTCTCTACGCTTTTTATATGCTTCACGGACCATTTCTATTAAATGGCATCCGTTGTATAAGTCAGGGAATTTTAGCTAAAATGGTCAGGAAAAACCTGGAAAAGTCAGGGAATTTGAATTCCACAATTTGCTAGACACCCTGATAATCTGCCAATTCACATTGGGTGGAAACAGTTGCATGCTTTTCTGCTGCTTTTGAGCTTTCAATAACAAAATCTATGCGTACTAACTCAACACAAGCAGCCATTAATGTTACAAAAGAGCCTTTTGTGATTTGTTTAGTATTTCTAGGGGTGGCTACACCCACATTATTCATTAGCACATTAGGTCTTTGGCCTGCTAGCAATGTGCAATGATTGGTTGCATTGTAAATATGCTTTACGCATTTATATGTGGTTTACCGTAAGAATGAACGCCCAAGCTTATGAGACATCCGAGTTTCCTTCTTAGGTAAGCTTGGAAGTGCCCGACTTGGTGGCATATAATAAACCGCAAGAAGCACTGCTTGATTTCTGTGGGCCTGAGCAGAAAATTAAGGATGAAAAAAAAAAAAAAAATTATGCAGTTTTTAGTGCACATGGCAGCTGTCCATCAGCATAAAGTAATGGAAAAAAGCCTCTTGGAAAGTGCTGGTGCAGTTGCAATGTTGTTCTTACCAGTACACTTAACTAGCGCAGTCTGTAGCATAAAGTGGATGTATTTGTGTTTGCTCGACTCAACCAATGGGCTGCCCTGAACACTTGTCTTCATAGTGTCATGGTCATTAATTAGGGTGTTTAGCTTGGCATCTTTTACAATCCACTCTGTTTACAACTGATGCATTCAGGCATTGTAGATAACTGTATTGATTTTATTTCTTGGGAAGAGCTTGTCATAGAGACATGAGAAGTTTGTAGCCTGAATGTAAGAAAGTAATGCAAATTTACACATTGTATTCCACTTACTCAGCCTAGTAGCGAAGCGACCAATACATTCTGCTAGCTACCACTGGCATGAGTAGTGCTCTATTTATGTGCAGTTGCGTTTATTGTCGGGAGCTCTGCACCTGCATGTGAGAATTTATGTGTCTGTGCAGAGTGGACTGTAAATGCTTGATGAGAACATTCTATTGTGGCTGTGTAATTGTGCAGCAGAGAGGCATGATTTGGCTCTATAATGCCATAAAGCAGTGAGAAAAGGCCTCTTGGAGGGTGCAGTTGCAGTAGCAGAAATTTAAATTTCTATTTGAAGTTTTGCAAAGTGCTTGCATTCTCCTTTTTCGGAACTAGAGCTACATTGAGGACTACATGGTACTATCGTTTATGGTCTTCAGTTAACCCATTTGCCATTTCATGTAAAGTTTGAATTAGTAGTGACTCTATGAAGTACAGGGAGATTAGTGCTTTTATATATACAGTAGAACCTCGTTGATATGATCTTGTTACGTATAATTTCCCGGTGCCAACATGTTCGCGATTGAGACTGCAAAAAAACTGACGCCATAGAGTCATCCATATTTTTTACTGGTCCATACATTCCTGGAAAACGCACAAGTTTTCGGCACCAACGTTCATTCAGTACATCGCCAAACTGCACTCGTATGATACGTTTTCCCTCTGCTAGATCCCATGTAAACAATAAAACTCGCGAACCGCGCACTATTAAGAACAGTAGCCACCCGCCACATCAGCTTCCTAGGTACTCGACCACCCATCTCACATGAAAACGCCGGTGTGCACTCAGTTTCTTATTCTGGTACCAGCAAATCTCATCCTGGTTCATCGCACACCACATTCACAGCTATCGCTGCCAAACCTATTGCGATAAGCATCTTCACCTATCTGTTTTACAGCGTGAGGGGCGTAGTGCCTTTGTTAGCGTACTGCACACTTTTAATAGGTGATAATCCCAACGCACTGCCGTTCCCTGCTGCAGGCGGCACAATGTGTGCTTCACGTTTTGCTTCGGCTGTATCCACTGTCGCCCACAAGCTTGATTTTGTTTCGGTTTCCCGTTGCTGTCTTAAAACACTGCAATAGTATAACAACAAAATATTTCTCGGGCCGCTCAAGCCTGACCAGCGCGATGCGCGTCTCGTGCCTCGTGTGCAACGGTTCGCATTACGTAGATGTCAACTACATTTGAGTCTGTCAAATTTTTTAGTCACTTCAAATCATACGTTTTTACTTCAGTTCTTTTTTTTTTTTCAAGATGTATGAACGAGGTTTTACTGTATTTACTATGTGCCACTTACCGTATTTACTCGATTGTAACGTGCCCTTGATTGTAACGCGCACCCATTTTCTGTGACAGAAAAATAAAAAAATCCTTTACAGTACCGCGCACCTCATGCTTTCAAACATAAATACAACTTTCTGTCGTTTGGAAAAACAGATTTCCTTCCGATGCACTGAAGTTGCGTTGAATAAAAAAAGTCGCAGTTTCGCCCGAAAGGTGAATCATCGAATGTGATAGCAAATTAGTAGACTGCTATACGAAGTAAGGATAGCAGTTTTATCGGCCGTATAAACTTGCAAAGCAGTTTTATCGGCCGTATAAACTTGCAAACATTTGCTTACTAAATAAATTAACATGCACCATGTCAAGTAAACATGAACACATCTCGCTCGTTGACCACGGAAACGAGCCGTCAAAACGCTGGAGTGATGAAGCGCGGCCGGCGAATTGACCTTCGTGCTAGCATGCCTCTCGCTTCAATGCGACCTATAAGCGGTGAAAACACAGCATGCGGCGGACTTTCCCTGTCGCAGATCGCTTTCAAGATAGGGCCAAGGTGATTGTATCACTGAGACGGATCGTCACACAACGTCCACAACACAGCGTCCTGCTTCAGTCTACTTAAACCCTTCCGAGTTTCTTTCCTGGGGAAAATCCTCTCCTTCAGTTTGCGCCAGTCCTGCACGCAAGTTTCGGATTCTCCGAAGGCCTGTGATGCAGCCCGATTTCCGTCCGTCTCCGCACACATGATCACTTTCCTTTTAAATGCGGCATCATGAAGTTGGCACTTCATGCTGATAGAGCAGACGCAGAAAACTGGAACAGAGACGGTAGACTAATGCCTAAGCACGTGTACTGCAGCACATGGATTAAGTTACGGCAGCTAGGCTAGAAAGTAGCTAGACTCGACCCACGTAGGAGGCGGCCAGTTTGAAATGCCGACGGCTATATGGTAATGCAGATTTAGGGTCGTACTTGATTCTAACGCGCACGCAATTTTTGGGCCTGCTTTATCGGGAAAAAAAAGAAGTGCGCGTTAGTTTCGAGTAAATACGGTAATTCAATAAAGATGCTTTCAAGCCAATAGTGAGCCATTAGCTGTTGGTCTGATTTGCGGTGGGTGATGAGGTAACTTGTAAATGAATTAAAAATTTGGGATTAATGGGACACTGAAGACCATTTATGCTTGATATGTTATCTCCAAAAAAATTTCAATCCAGGTTTCCCACTGCTTGTTTTGTAGGTTCTGTGCATGTTTCTCTAAAATTCTATGTTGAGAAGAGTCAATTCGTACTTCCCACATTTCTGATGACAAAGATGTAAGCCAGTTTTGAGCAAAATGCTGATTATGCTTATTACAGTATATGCTATAGAAGCCCCGCAATGCCTTTGGCTTGGCCTAATTTCATTTTGCTGGTTTAGCTAGCTAATGTTGTCTAAGGTGGATCTGGACAAGAAGCCTGCATGCAGCACATTCAACACATGGCTCTTCCCTTGAGCAAAGTATTTTTTTAAGTGGGAATGAGGGGCTGCCATTCAGAGATGGTGTGTCGTATGTGCATGTGGAACAAGGTGCAGTTGAGGCAAAGTTTTGCATGAAGCTATTGATCAGTAGGCTACTTGAGGTCGAGTATTGTGACCTGTTTATTTTTGTGTTTTTGTATAGCCTTATTGATACAAATGTAAACTAGTTTGCTTTCTTTGATAATGGAATGAATGAAGATCCAGCAGTAAATTTTGGCACGGCCAACAAAAGGATGATGTCAATGAACTACTGCGTGCATGCTATTGATTCATGGTATACATCAGCTGATGCCAGCACCAATAAATAAGTTTCATAAATAAGTTACATCTTTATAACCCAGGCAGAATGGAACATTAGTAAACAATACAATGTGGTCTATATCACACATGCAAATTTGAAAATCACTTTAGTGTCTCTTTTCAATTTAAAAGTGACATGCAAAGCACTGAAAACATGATGGCCATTTTTCATGCATCAGCATCTGCAATATGGCTTAGAGGGAGGTTATTTTCACATATTTAGCCTAATGGAACCAGCATTTGAAAGAGCACTTGGGCAGAGTTGCTTAAATCAACATTGAAATATTCATGTAGTATGCACCTAAACGCTTCATGTACACTGCTTTATCATGTCATTGCTATTTTGCTAGTGGATGTTCTTGAAATGTTAATTTTCATATTGCTAGTTTTTTTGGTATAATATTTATATTTTTCTCTAGTTTTTGTTTCTTATAATAGAAGCAAGCTAATATAAATAGCGATATATTAAGGTAACACAAACGTAATAATAAAAGCCGTTTCCCTGGGCTGTTAACAACTCGTTCATAGGCGTCGGCCTAATTTTTTGTATATTAAGTATGTTAATGCCTGTTGGGTAGCATTGAAATGTCACCGTGAAGTATTTATTAGGATGAAGCAGCACTCGAGATCGCAGGGCAAGGTGGGAGACTTTACTTGTGTTCTTGTGCAATACAATACCTTGCCCTTATTATCCTGGTTTTAAGGTGCTTTTTTATTGTTTACTATTTATGACAGTTTTGTCATTGTGGGAGTGTAACGTTGTGGCCATGTTGCATCATAGTGACGAGTTGTGTGAGAGGAACACATGACAGCAGTTCCTCCCAGGCAAGTACAGTCCAGAGGTTAACCGTGTGACATTTGACGGGATGCAGCTTGAGTGAGTGCATTGCAAACATGGATTGTGACGAATCATTAAACAGTTTTCTTGGTTGTGCCTCCCTTGCAGAACACAGCCTACCAGGTAGGATGCAATTTCAATTTTGGCAAGCTCTTTGTTGTCTCTGCAGCTTGTAGAAGCTTCTGCCATCTCCCTTTTACCTCGGTGGTGTCTCTCCCAGTTGTGCAGTCTTACCTAGCCTTGATGCGTGGGTGCTATTGTAGCTCCCTTGTTTCGTCACCCTTACTGCTCGTTTGGCGGCTGTTCCTTGTCCTTGTGCTTGGCCCTTGTTGTTGCTCCCTTCCCTCCCTCCTACTTGCTGCTGTTCTTGCCGCCGCTGCTGCTGCTGCAAGCAGTTGTCTTGGCCTTTGTTCACCTATGGCTCACTCCACAACCAAGCATTCATTTTATAGGGAAGCTTTTCTTTGAAATATTCCAGGCCATCAATCAGCTTTGTTGCGCATTCTTTGAAAGTAGGTGGTTATTACTTCTGTTATCAACCGTAAATTATTGCACCACTTATTATCTGGAGTTATGGTTCATGGCGGAGGTCATATTTTTCGTTGGGACTCTTCACAGCTGTGTCGTTTCCTTGCTCTGACCGTGTTAGGTGTCACCCACATTTTTGTCGGGGAAGGAAGCATTTGCAGTAGTAAAATATAGTAGAATATTCAGTATTGGTTGATGTAAGGTGAGCGTATAGGATCTTGGTTTTTTGTGCATGTTGAGGAATGGAAGGAAGAGTGGGAGGGGGGTGGGAATAGTTTTTTTTTTTTTGTGTGTGTGTGTAAAACGCCAGTTTTGTTCAGTAGCTTTCGTGTGGATACATTTGTGGCCATAATTTTACTGTTGGTCTTCAGAATTTACTACAAGAAGATTGACTCTCCATGATTCAGCACTTTTCTCTGACTTAAGTTATTTTAATACTTCGTCAGGCTTTGTGGCATTTCTAACATAAAAATTACGTTCGGTTACTGGGCTGGTTTACAAATCTATAAAGGCGAGCGTTGATGCAGGTCATCAGTGCTGCTGCATTTTGTTCTTGCACTCTTACGGGAATAAATTTGTTATGGACATAATAGCTGGGGATCAGCATCCAACTCTTTATTATGTAGGTTATTAGAAATTTGGCCAGTATGATAGAAGATGAATAATAAAAAATTCGCACTATAGGATGAGTGAAGCTGGTGTGCTAAGTTATGGCTGTTGCTCATTGCCCACTGCTTGTCTTGTGTGTAATGTGTACCTGTTTTGTTGCTGGCTGTTGACTTAGGCATTCTCCTAACCTGTGAGAAATAGTGCATGAGATATCCTTCGTGCTCCTCCTCTCCCACGAACCCTTGTGTCACCCTCTGTTGTGCATGTTTGTGGGTACTTTTTATTCCTTACTTTGTAGATTGGTTGTGTATTTCAGAATTAAAGAATGTCTGTGCATTATGCCAGTGGCATGTACAGAACATCAAGGAAAGCATTAATGAAGTTCTTAGTTTTTAGGTTCCTTGCTCTGATTAGGGATTGTACCTCTGTTTTGCTGAATCCAACGCTATTGCTTTCATTCCCATACCATACAGAGAATATGTATGTTTGCGTGAGAGTACTTGTTTTTTTAAACATATTGAAGTATCCGTTGTATGAATTACGAATAATCGCAACAATGCAATGAAGGTTTTTTTTTTTTTTTTTTGGTGCTGAATCATTTAGTTCATAGTTCATGTAGCCACACCAATGCATGAAGAATATAAGCAGAGATTAGTTTGAAGCACTTAGGTCAGAACATGGAAAGCTCAGCATTCTGTAAGGATTATGCATTTTTTAGCCATGTGCTTTTACTCTAGTAAAGAGGCAGGTCACAAGTGTATAAGTTTTCAAAGTACTGAAAGAAATTTTTTCTGGTTGTCTGAGCTCTTAAATATTTACGATAAATACTTATTACAAATTACAAATATAATAAACTGGTCACAACTTCAAACTTTTATTTATTAACAAATGACTGGTTATTGTCTATTAGGTTGTTTTGTTATTAGAAGAGGTGAAGTTTATACTTAGGGGGCATGAACCTGAGGCATTCTCAGCTTCTGAGTTGCATCTCAACCTATATTCTGACTTCCATTATAGAAGAATTATTGGTAATACATGCTGGTTTACTTATACAGCAGAAATGGACGTGCAACTTTTATTGTGATGAAAAGTGCAACTGGACCAGGTGTCATGAGAAATGTGTGCAGATGGTTCCATTCAAGATTAATGCATGTGTGCACCAGGATTGCAGATGCACTCTTACGCTGGTGCTTGATAAATGACATGGCGCAATTTTGCCAGGACATTGTTTTTTGGACATTGTGCTGGTGTTAAAGTTTGCGATAATCACACAGTGTTCACTACAAGGCCACCACAGTGTCTTAGGCGCTGCCGCCAAGGATGATGGTTTAGTACTGCTCATGTTTGTTCAATGAGTTTAGCTTTTTAAAACACATTTTATTATTACACACCATTTGATATTGTTTTGGTTTTAGTGCACATTGTGATTGATAGGCTTATGGGAATGTGGCTCAAAGGCGTGTTATCCAGAGAAGCCAAGCCACTCAGAAACAATAAATTGAATTCGAAGGCCTGCCCACGAGTGAGCTGCTTATGCTTCACAAGACTTCTTTCTACGAGGAATAGTTTCTTCGTGGCTGTCACAAGCACGAGGGCAAGAAAACAAGGCACCACAACGGCTCAGCCATAAAACACCAGCACTAAAATATGCACAGGCAAGAGGGGCCATCTATAAAATGCCATGTGGAGGCAGAGAAAGCCTACTACTCAAATGCTCACATCTAGTGTGGGTAGGGGAGCTTATAGGTGCACTGATTCTCTGATTACTACGACGACAAAAGGGGATACAATAAAATGTCATTTGCAATGAAATTTTGGACCGCATAAGTCTAGTTTCAGATAGTGTAGCTATATAGCAGCCTTCACCCAAAAATGTTACATTTGAAATACCAATTCACGCGTCAAGAAAATGTTGCAAAAAGAGATGTTTTGATGCCGAAACTGGGAGGGAAAAAAAAGTAAAAAAAAAAAAGAAAGGAAACAGTGCGGCTCCTGAGCATGCACCTCTGAGAGGTTGTACCAGTTGCGCGCTGAATGTTTCAGAATCAGTTAGCTGGATTTTTTGATGAAAGGCTGCTAAGAAAATTACTCAATTGGCCATCCCTGCAGTTTTGTCATCATTTTTATTCTATTTATTTAATCAAAATACTCCCAAAGGCCCTTAAAGAGGGTATTGCATAAGAATGTATTACACAGGGAGTTTCAGTAGTATATATGTACTACTCATCGATGACAAATTTAGCCTAAGTTAAATTTTGTTTCAGTCTGAGACTTTAAAGACTGCTTGGATGCATAGCTGCTGCATGCTGCACAGACAGGTACACTTTCTGACAATGCTCGGTAGCACATGCTATATAGAAAAGGATGTGCGTGTTCTTTCCCAGTAGTGCATTTTGTAAACTTTTTTGAAGTAGAGTTTCTTGAAGGAGAATGTAAAGTGATCTTGAAAACCGGTTCTGTCTCCTGGGGGGTATTCTTTAAGTGTTTGCCTAGTGGACACATCCATTTCGTCTCCTGTTGAAGTTCTGATTCTGATTGGCTGGGCTGGGGTGCATCAGAAGGAGACTGGCGCCTCAGCACTTCAGCCGCAGACAAAATGGACATGTCTGCTAGGTGGAAACTTGCAGAATACACCCCCTGGTGACAGAATTCATGTTAAATACTTTCATATGGAAAGTATTCTATACTTTATGTTCCTGCACTTTTCATTCACAGAAATGCATTACCATTACTGCTGCTTCTGTCAACCTGTGTGTTTAACTGGGAGACAGTATGCTATTTACAAGTTCCCAGGTTTCTTGCTGGCCAGGACGGCTACATTCTCACAGGGCGTGCAAGAACACTTGCATACTGAAATTGTAGTGCAGATTAACAATGCGCAGGTAGTCAGAACTCTTAGAGCTTTCCACATCTCATCTCTTAGCCTACCTATGAGATGGCTAGAAAAGTGTGGTGTGTAACTTCATGATATCTTTGTAATGTTTCATTGATACCGTATTTCGGCTTATTAGCTCTTAGGACCTGCCTCCCTACACACAAGGAGGTACACTAGCTGTACTCTGAAATTAGGCATTTACACTATTGTAGATTTTGCTGTGCCATTTTATAAAATGCTTCATAGCTTAGCTGGGAGGGGTGTTGTAAATCAGATTTGCTTGGGCAAGATACCATATTTTTGTATGCATAAGCAGTCTTTGAGGTCATGCACTTTCGAAAATTATGTCCCGCTTAAAAAAAAAAAGTTAATGAAATAGTTTGGAAATGTGTTTGCAAAACATGCAACAAGGAAAGCATTGCCAAACACTCAGCAAGAAGGAAGCAGCGAAAGACTGAGCTGAAAGACAGCATTTCTTTTTCATGCCATCCTTTGCATCAATTTTGTTGTTTCATTCTTGGAATCAGCCAGCCTGAAGAAGCACTCGCTTTGATGGAACTCATGGGAGCTTTCAATCACCACTTGTCCCGTAACAGAATTTGTTAAAAGTTTTACCATCATTTTCTTCGAAGGTCTGATCACTTCTTGAAACAAGGAGCAGTCGTTGCAGCTGCGCTTTATGGAAAAATTTTCTGAAGCTTCCTATGGTTTCCTGTTTGTGTTTGAACGAATCGTGGAGATAATAACAGTGTAAAATAGTACCCCTCATGAGCCATGCATGCTGCTCTATAGTCGTACTGGCAAGAAAATTTCCATATCTCCTGCACGTGGAAGTTTAACTTTCCGATTCTAGATTTTTTAGAGAAAGTAATAAATGCAAAAATATGGTATTTTTTTCTCTCTCTGTAGTTAGGTAGTATGCTCTTTTGCATCAGGAAAGCATAACTATAATGGAGTTTTTCGTATTCATTTTATTAGCCTTTGAGGTTGCTGTCATGCACTAATGTTATAATTTGTCAGAAAGCTCTTCATCAAGCATTGTTAATGATATAGGAACGTCTTTAGTAATTTGTCTTTCTTTATTGAAAAAAAATTTTGTTTATTATGGTTGTTTTACATCATCTGTGGGGACAAAAGCATTTAGTATACGTAGGTATGATTGTTAACTGGTGATTTCATTCTTATTTTTTTATACGTGTTTTGTTTATGTAGTTAGCACTCCGTATTTCACAATTGGACAAATTAAATTAGGTTCACATGGTACTAGTGATAGGTGGTACTAGCTTTCTGGAAGGAACCACATGCGAAGATTCCTTCTTGGTCACATAGACAGGTTTTTGCTTTTTGCTTTTTTGCAGTATACAAATGTGTAGAAAATAAATGGTTGTAAACTTTTGGCAAGGAGATTTTGTTACATATGTTATAGTTAATCGAGTTTCGTTAGGTAGCTTCATTTCCGTGATAGTATTCTGCGTAATCCCCCAAGAAAGAAAGTGCTTGTGTGGCCATGAAAGATCTTTAGTCCTAACATTGTTTTATGGAAACCCTACATTGTGTATAAGTTTTAGAAGGCTATAATACCCTAAATATACAAATTTCTTCTATGTCTTTTATTTTGTTTGCTTTCGTTGTCTCAAGGTTAATGACATGAACTTTCTTTTTGTTGCAGATTTTAACGGCTATTCAGGTGGAGGGTTTTAACTTTGTAAATGTATGCATTTTATCTATACTGCCATACCTCTCTTTCTGCAGCTTTACTTTGATGCTGTCTTTAATATTTGTGCTTGAGCTATTCCCAAAACATTTTTTTTTCTTGCTTTCTGTGTATATAATCTACTGTAGATAGCTCAAACAAACATAGTTTCTTGCTGTAAACAGCGCTTTTTGTATCATGTGCCTCAAATTATTACATGAGGACATCCAAACCTTGGACACTTGTTGCTACAGTTGAGCCTGCTTATAGATGATTTGATCAGCAGTTAAGAGTTTGCTATTATGTTGGGCTGTTAATACAGATTCACCATTGACTGCTGACAATCCTTGGAGTGTTTAGCACTACTGTGCAAAAAGAGTCGTACAGCATTATTTATCATTGAGGCAGTGAAATGGCCAAGTGCTACGTACTTATGGCAGGCAGAAAAAGCTTCGTGTTTCTGAGATGTAGTGCCCATGGTTTGGGTTTAAAATGAATAGCAAATGTTCCCATATTTTTTTCTGTAGGGTAGTCGGGGAGTCATTTGAAACAGTGGCGTAATCTTTCATCTGGTAGTGTCATTCTTTCTTTGATTTAGTAGAAATGAAGCATGCTTCATCTAGACTTTTTTTGTTTTGTTATTAAATTGTGTTTCAGTCACGGTAGAGAGGATTTTTGTTGGGCGTAGCCTATCAATCAAATAATTTCTGCTGCAAACAGCCCCTAAAATAAATTGCAAAGGAATTCTACACTTTCCAATAGTGACACACTGTTTTTGGCATAATGTATATGTTTACATGAGGTGCATGATTCGCGTGCACATATGCACAAAGAGAGGAAGAGGGCCCCAACTATCAGACACCAAGTTTTATTTTAATGCGAGGCCTTTGATGGAGAATGAAATCCAAGCGTACATTGTAGTTGCCTGGAGAAGTTTCCAGTAATTTTGTTTTTCCATAATTGTCTAGTTTGTATTAACTTTGTAATGCTTGGTGTTAAACTAAAGCATATTCAAAAGCATGGTTCATTTGTTTGCAGCATTCTAACTTAGTCGATTTTTGCTGTGGCTTTTTTTGCTGTGCTTAAAGGAAAAGCCTGCACAGCTACTAAATGTGGTGTATTTGAATGTGCTCTAAGACCTAGTATTGACATATTTTTTATAAATATAACTGCCTAAATATAGTTATTTAATAATTACAAACTAATTAGTTTGGGTACAAAAACATATTGGATGCTTAACTTGGATGCACATGAGGGCTCCATATACAGAGAAAACTTCATATTTTAAAATCTTGTTTTAATTTGGTGCATGTTAGCTGGGATATGTATACCATGTGTCCCACATAACTTGTGCCAAAATTAAAAAATATACTGGACAGAAGTAGCAGTAGCTGGACAGAACCAAGTTTATGTTCTGTCCGGTCTTGTTTGCTGTTGCTTGGAGCAAGTCGGACTATATTTTGTATTTTGCCTACTTGCCTTATTGTGCGCCACTTTTTCATGTTTTGTGGACTTTCTTTCAGTTTTAGAATAAACTTTTATGTAGCACTATCGAGCAACAGAAAGCTGCATCAGGAATTTTTCAGGATGGTGTACAATTTTCTCATTGACATTTGCTCCAAGCGATGGCAAAAAATATTACCTTTGTTCTGTCCAGCTACATGCCACTTGTATATTTTTACATTTTGGCACAAGTTACGTGCGACATATGGTATATAGGGTGTTGTGTTTGTATAAGGTGCTAGCATGGGTTTCGTGCCGCCTGAAAATAAGTATTAAAAGAGCTTTATCTCTGCAGTTTCCACAAAATATGAATGGGCATCTCTGGCAATATTTCCAGGCTTCAAATCGCAATAAAGTTGGCAATATCTCCCTATATCTAATGTATAGCATGAAATTTGTATACTTGTGAGGTACCTAACTGGAACTGTTCGTGTGATCTGGTTGCAGTTGGGAAGCTACACATAAATGTGCATTAAAGTAGTGGTAGAATTAGTAAGCTCAGAATCTGACTTCTTAGCATGTTTGTACAGCTCTGCTGGAAGCATGTTTGACAGGGTGACACTTAGGTTGTAATTTTTGATTACATGGATAGTGTTTGCACAGAAATGTGATACACTCATTTGACATACCAACCCAGTTAATTGGAAGAGACTAGCTACAATATCGCATGAATTCCTGCTGTAATTTCCAATTTCACCTTCATGATAGTTCGAGGCTCCTGAAGCTGGTAGTTAAGTGTCCCCACCCTACCCATATGTATCTGTAGTTTTCTCATCTAAATGTTCAACTGCTTCTTCTAGCATTTTCACATAACTATTTCCTGGAAAGGAATTTTATAATGGAGTGGTCATCATAAGTGGGCACAACTGTCGTGAGACCATGCAGTGGTGGCATCCCGTGTAGTCTGCATATATCTTCTTGCTACTAAATTAGTCAAAATATCTGTATGTAAATTTGTTTTTAATTGTGAAGGGAACACGCACATTTATTATTTTTTTATTTTTTGTAACTTAGAATGTTTGTAAATATTGTAGCTTGGGCATCAGACTTGCACCAATTTAAAATGTTATGGTATATAGGGGCCTTTTGGAAAGACCATTTTCTTGCTTAGAGACCTGCAAGGGGCATTGGCATGTCCTGTACTGGTTTTTTATAGTTCTATGTTTTCTTGTATCCTTGCTTTTTTTTTTTTTACTTGATGATATCATGAATGCTAGGAAACCTTTCACATACAAAAAAAAAAAATTGCTTAACTGCAGTGATGCTGAAATAAGCAGTGGAGATGCTACCTTTGCATGTTCTCAGAGTACGATTTCTTTTCGAGTTCGACAAGGTTATTTTCTTTTTTTTTTCTAAAGTCCTGCCTTTGTCACTGGTTTGGTTAACTAATTTATCATTCACTTCTGGGGCTATGTAGGTAATCAAACGTTAATTATCATAAGTTAATATATCAAAGGCACACTCTGTTCATTTACTAGTCTTTTTCTAGGAACTGTCATTGTATGGCCTACAGACTGGCATAGTTTTGACATTACCATCGAAGTTTTATCTCTGCACATAGTCTCACTTTGTAGTATCTCTAGCCTCCTTGTGCCGTATGCTTTCTTTCCAGCTTGCAGTTTGCTTCTGGGTGTTGTTGTGCATTAGCTTGCTTGTGTGTGTAATGATGCCTTTGACGCTGAATTTAAACTTTTTCTTTCTTTCTTGCAGCGAATGGAAAGAAGAGAGAAGTTTGAAGCTGCCATTCGCGAAAGGGAAATACGTAGACTTGAAACTCAGCAGAGGTGAGCATATGTGAAGTGTCTAACAATTGTCATTTGTTGATGGACGCCATGTAATCGTGTTCTTGTTATTTTTTTTAAAACCTTGACTATCTATTTTATTATTAGTATTTGGTATTTTTTATTTTTGAGATTTTGGTTCCTTTATTTAAAAAATATCTATAGTTTATCAATTACGAGAGGGTATTCGAAAGTTCCTCGACTGGGTGTACAGAACAGTTTATTGTTATCATACATCTGTTTAGGCTTAGTGTTTTTTAAACTAGTCCCCATGGGCTGGAATGCATCTGTTCTACTCCGTTTGCCATCTTGGAACACTTTCTTGAAGTCGTTTTTCGTGAAGCTGTCGAGGACCTTCTACACTTCTTGTTGAATGATGTCCACAGTGTAAAAGTGACGCCCTTTGAGTTTCAACTTTATTTTCGAAAAAACAAGGCAAAGTTGCAGGGGGCCAGGTCAGGTGATCAGAGAGAATGGGGTACGATTGCCTTAGTGTTCTTTGCCAAAACTCGGTGGTCTTGAGGGAAGTGTGACTGGGCACGTTGTCATGATGCAACAGCCAGTTGTTGTTGCGCCAAATTTGGGTCGTTTCTGGTGGATATCCCTTTGCAGGCATCACAGTACATCACAGCGGAAATCTGGATTAAGTCTTCCTTTTGGGAACGAATTCCTTGCGGATCGAGAAAATGATGAGCATTGTTGGTAGTACTCCTCACTTGTGTTGCTTTTCTTGGTCTTGGTGAACTCTGGCTTTTGCATTGGCAAGATTGCTGCTTCCTTACGGTGTCGTACCCATGAACCCATGATTCATGAGCACATTCATGAGGTTGCGTCTGCACGTGCAGTGGCACGAAGCTCCATGCACTCATCAACATGTTGTTGCTTCTGGTCGGCAGTCAAGACTCGGTGGAACAAACTTTGCGGAGATGAAGTGCTTTTGCTGGTCTTCAGTGAGAATTGCTTGGCACTACCTGTAACCAATTCCTACCATTTCACATAGTTCATGAATGGTTCGGCGACGATCCTCTCGAATTAGTTCTGCAATTTTCGCAACATTCTCTAGTGTTGTGCTTATTTGTGGCCGTCCCGAACACTCTCCGTCTTCCACTGAGGTTCAACCGCTCTTGAACCGAGAATGCCCCTTGAAACGCTGACTGCATCCCATAGCAGCATCACCATACGCCTGACGGAGCATTTCCTCAGTTTCCGTGACGTATTTACTAACTCCATGCAAAGCTTCACGCAAACCCGCTGCTTTTAGAGATTTTAGAGCACAGCTCTTAGGGGCATGTTCCTGCGTCTTGCTTTGGTGTTCCCAGCGTAACCAAGTGAACGAGTGCAGCAGATTAAAGAGAAAATACGGAGCGCAGCGGGGGATGAAAAAAGCGAGAATAGTGAAGAGAGTGCAAGGAGGCAAGCTTAAGAAGAGGGTCTGGTGAAAGCGTGTGAAGAAAAGCATAGAGTCCGCAAGACACGCACTGCGACGGCAATGGCTACGAAATGGCGCTAGAGTAGCATGTGTCGTCTGGGAGAGGTCTGTCTGCGGTGGCTGCTGTGAATCGCAACCAATGCGTCACCCACGCGCTGCTTCTCGCGATCTCCCGATTATTAAGGCAGTCGTGCCGCACTTCGCTCCGTTTGCTACGTGCCACGCAAGACATTGTCTGCGGCAGCCAATATATCGTGAAGTAAAAACGTATAGAGCTGCGCTCAAATTTCGCATTAGAGAGTATCAAAATTGTCGGTGAATTCTTTTTAAAAGTGCAGATAGTTTCTGACACTTTATCAGTCTAGTGCATGTTGCCGGCGGATGAACTCTCATATCACCCTACTGCTTGATACATCTGTTTCTGTGATATGCGTGCACCTACATCTAGTGGCACAAGTGCATACTTTTCTTATTTCCCACACAATGACGGAGGGAACTTTGAGTAATACCTCATGTAGGGTTGGAACAGCAGCACCAAATTCACCATAAGCAATCATTCATGCCTGCTTCTCCAAAAGGGCACTGTAAGCAGGTTTCACAGGCTCCATGTCATGCAGGAGATTTGGTACACGTTAGAAGTAAAGAAACCTTTGGACATCTTCATTGTAACTTTTGTATTGTTGCGCACCATTTAGGGCTCCAAGATCTTGTTCTGCATACCTGCTAACTCTCGCAAATGTTTTGTAAAGTTTATAAATCGGGCCTCATTTTACGATTTTACGAATGTTGTGGAAGTTTTATGAAAAAAAAAATTGTTAGCAAAAATGTTTGACTTGTCAGTCTCGGCACCTTCCGTTGGAAGTCACTGACGGGGAAAGGAGGCCAGAGAGGTACATGTTACTGAAGTAGGGAAAATTGGCAAGAGCAATGCCACTGAAAAAGTCACTGTGATCTATAAAACACCTACTAGTTGCTTGTCAGTCTCTGATGTTCCAAGTTTACTGCAGCGTTGCTTCAGTATCTAAAGCTCCATCAATAATAAAGTGCTGATGCGTCCCTAAAAAGGAGTGTGCTCAGGGCACGATTTTAAAGATGTGCCTGCAAGCCCATCCTCTCGGGGTCGTGTCCACATGATTTTAAGAATTCTGAAGTTCAGGTTGGCAGGTAGGGCTCCGCGATCGTTTTTAATTTTCTCATGTGGAGTGAAAATCAAACGCTGTCAGAATGGTACCACCGGCTTTATATATGATATATGAATGTTTTAAGCTAATAAGTTTAATAAGTGAATAAAACTTGTTTGATCATTTTTATCTCTGATGCCTCATTGGTGCAGATAAATCCAGCTCTGCTATATTTAACTATATCAGTTAAAATGGAGTTCAGACTGGGCCAAATGTGCTAGTTGCAGCGCCGAATCGGTCTTTTTTTTGCAGATGCCAAGACCTACGCCTTAAGGGGGGACGCGGCTTTCGCATCGCGAAAAATGGCTAAAATATTGATTTTTTGAAAATCACATTTTCAGTTTCTGTAACTCTTATTCTATCTGATTCCGAAATATCATCACTGAAAACCAAGTAGAAGTGCTCTAAAAAATTGTTGTATCAGCCAAGGTGCCGAAAAATTTCGCGGAAATCGCGAAAGAACGGCGTTTTTCAAGCCACGATATCTCCGGAATGGCGCAGCCGAGCGCCGCCATCTTGGTCTCGTTGGAAAGTGCATTTCTCCGTCTTCAAATCTGCCGCTTCAGCTATCTCCTCCATACAGAAACAAGCACACAAAAAGCAAATGATTGAAGGTCGTGCCGGAGCCACCGATTGGCCGCGCCCGCCACGTGACTCCAGCGCGGTTCGCCATTGGTCCGGTGCTCGCTCCGTGATGGCGTCGTCTGCTCCGCTTGTTGTGGTCTCCTCGCGAGCTCCGGACAGTTGCCGTAATCTCGACGAGTGTTAAAGCAGGCGCTACGCGGACATCGCAGTAGCGTGGCCAATCCCGCTTTTTGTGGACGTCTCAGACCCGCGGCTAAGCATTCCGAGCATCGGTGACGCGGACTTCGCGAGCGAGCTTCGGGCACGGAATGTTTGGACACGCGGCTAAGCCTTTCGCGCATAGGAGTCTCCGACTCGGTGATGAAGCACACCGCGCGCGTACTTCTCGGATCCTTGCCTAAGCATTTCATGCGTTGGCGCCTGAGACTGCGCGACTAAGCAAATCGAGCGTCGACTCCTCGAGCCCGTGGCTACGCATTTCATGCGTCGGCACATCGCTCAACGAGTGTCGACTCCTTGGACCCGCGGCTAGGCATTTCGCGTGTCGGCACCGCGAGCGTGGACTCCTCGACCCCGCGGCTAGACATTTTGCGCGTCGGCACCTCGGACTGTGCGACTAAGCTAATCGAGCATCGACTCCTCGAGCCCGAGGCTAGGCATGTCGCGCGTCGGCACCTCCGACTGTGCGACTAAGCTAATCAAGCATCTACTGCTCGAGCCCGCGGCTAGGCATTTCGCGTGTAGGCACATCGCTCATCGATTGTAGACTCCTCGGACCCGCGGCTAGGCACTTCGCGCGTCAGCACCTCGAGCATCGACTCCTCGAGCCCGCTGCTAGGCATTTCGCGTGTCGGCACATCGCTCATGGAGTGTCGACACCTCGAGTGTCTATTCTGCGAACCCACGGCTAGGCATTTCGCGCGTCGGCACCTTGGACTGCGCGATTGAGCTTACCGAGCGTTTGGACCCGCGACCAGGCATTTCGCGCATCGGCACCTCGGACTGCGCGACTAAGCTTGTCGAGCGTCTATTCCGCAGACCCGCGACCAGGCATTTCGCACATCGGCACCTCGGACCCGCGACTTAGCACATCGCTCGCCGTCTCTATTATCGTAATGCCACGATATATCGTAACAATACCTATCATACCACCCCTTCATAAAGAGAACCTCATCGTGAGCTCTGTTCACTAGGCCACTTGGGCTGGCACAGACACCTGGCTGCAGAAGTGAAGCATGATACAAAAGTACAGGCTGGAAAGCACCTAGCAGCTGCATTGCTGCCTATCTATCAGTGGCTCTCCTAACCTCCATAGCCATTGTCAATGGAAGATGATTCAGAAGGCTGCTGAGAGCCTTCATTCAGTAACATGGTTGATTCTACCAAAAGAAAACAATGCCTCAGTGACTGCACTAGAGGCTGCTATCAATGAGGCAATCTGCAGATACAACGCTAGAACTACTGTATATTTATGCCAACATAGTTCTGCACCTCACTTGGTTTGAAACCCAGACACCATGGTCTTTGTCGAGCAGCAGTAAAGAATTCCATACAAACATGAAAAAGGCAGAACGAAGGCTCAGCAGACCAGAAGCCACATGTCCAAGAAGCCCCACGTCACAAAACACATCAAAGATTACAACTTTGATGTGTTTTAGAGAACTGAAGAGAACGTACAAACATGTACGCGCTGGTACAAACGTGTGCTTTCGCACACGTTTTGTACCAGCGCAGGCAAACAAACCCACGCCGACAGTTGCCATCGCTAGCTGCGGCAGCTCCGATTCAGATAGCGTCTGCGTACAATGCAGCTTATACTGCACTCTAGGCTCGAGGCTCTCGAGGCTTGCCCCGTGCTGTGGGTCACCGCTCATTGTACGTCACTCTAATGTGATATGACGTCACTAAAACGCGTTACGCTTCCAACACAGTGACGTCGATGTTAATCGCGCTAGCGATGGGTCTCGATCGCGAGAACGAGCATTTAGGCACTCTTTGGAAGCAAATTAAAATATATTTTAAACGTTTGCTGTGTCCAACACTTCATGTTGAGGGTCCTTTCATACAGAGGAAGCCTACAGCAGGCCTTTTATACCCTCAAAATTTGGTGTCTCAACCCCTTTAAGCTTCCAGACAGGCATACACAGGACGCTAATAAACGTGTAGAAAATGTGGTTAGAAGAAATTTTATTGTGGTGTTAACTTTAATTGGAATTGATTTCATTAAGCAAGTAATGTGTGGTCTGAGCAACTGTTGCATATTGTTATTTTGTAAAGAAACTGATCTTTTTATCTATTGTGCATTGTAGTGTATCTTTTTAGATTTATATTTTTTTTACAGCAAAGCTGTTAAGGGCTCAGTCTTCGATGGTTGTGTCCGCGTGTAGGAAAAAAACCTCATTGGCCGTATGCTGTATTTGGGAGTGAAAGTGCACGAGGAATGCTAGCTTTCACGGGGAGCAAGTGCACAGCAGAGAGCAAACGCGACTTCTTCCGTCGCGCGAAAGGCCGTGGGGGGACGAAAGGCCGTGGGGGGACGAAAGGCCGTGGGGGGACGAAAGGCCGTGGGGGGACGAAAGGCCGTGGGGGGACGAAAGGCCGTGGGGGGACGAAAGGCCGTGGGGGGACGAAAGGCCGTGGGGGGACGAAAGGCCGTGGGGGGACGAAAGGCCGTGGGGGGGACGAAAGGCCGTGGGGGGACGAAAGGCCGTGGGGGGACGAAAGGCCGTGGGGGGACGAAAGGCCGTGGGGGGACGAAAGGCCGTGGGGGGGGGGGGGGACTGGGGGGGGGCAGCACCAGCAACGCGCAGTACTGCTGTCGACGATGGCAGGGCTTTGCCCGCGTTTGCACTGAACGGGCGCGGCATTGGTGACATGTTTATGAAGAATGTGCCAACCTTTGCCGTACAGCCTATGGCGGTGTACCGTAGCGACGATAAGGCCATGGTCCCTGTGGTCACTAAATAAATGAGAACCATAGGATCATACATATTCCTTTCAATAGTTCAAATAACCAATTACACCATCACATCTTAATAGTCATAATTGGAAATACATAATTCCCGCCATAGCACAGCTTCGCTGGTCTTCCATCTCCACACTAGTGGAAAGGCTGACTGTTTTTTGTAACAAGCCCTTTGCTGCTTTTCTTTTTTTTCAGGTGGTCAAGACGAGAAGAAGCAGAGTTCTATCGAGCAGTGTCATGCTATGGTGTGGACTATCGGCGCCAGGAGCAACGCTTTGTGTGGGATGGCTTTCGTACAGTAGGCCGTCTTGAGCGCAAACGAGATGACACTTTGACCGAGTACTTCCGTGCCTTTCGTGCGATGTGCCGGCGTGTATGTGGGCGCAAGCTAGGCGAGGAAGATGGTAAGTCGCTTGAAACCAAGATTCTTTCTTGTTAAGTTCACCTGTGGGAATTCCACCAGTACACCTGAAGCACTTCTGTTGTATGGTCTTTTCTCCATTTGGAGCAAACAAGTTCTAGTGGTAGATAGCAGTAATGCCATGGGGAGGGGGGGAGGGGACGTTACGTCAAATGGCAGCAACGGTCCCTCGCAGTCCGACTTCGAATGAGTCTTTAGTCGCAGTCCAAATGAGCCCTACTCCTCAACTAAAGAGCCTGAACTGCCGCCTACCACAACGAGCTCAAATGCGGACATCATTGATGATCTCCTAGGTAGCGGTGTGCCAATTCCTGCTGCCATTACATTTGAAGACGTCGACAGCGCGGTGTTGATGTGTGCCGAACTGAACGATGACGAAATGATTGAGCAAGTTCTCCCGTCTTAAACAGCGACTCTAACTCAAATGATGATGATGATGATGTGCCGTGTGCTCCGGAGCCGACCTTCACATGTGTATCTGACTCGAGCCTTTGCAGTCCTTGCATCGGTGTACTGCAACAACACAAAACTGGCGGAAATACAGCCATACTAGGTTGCATGTAAGCGGAAGCGCGTGCAGCAACGAATCGACCACTTTTTCCTTGCACAGGGGCCTTAAAACCTAAATAAAATAATGTTTTTTGGATACATTAGTTTTCTACGACATTTGATACTTTGGACTTAAGTTTGGTTGTAGATTTTTTTTTTTTTTTTTTCTTGAAGTGCAGAAAGTGATGGAGGGAATGAAATGGGGGCACGAAATGGGGCACGTGCTTGAGAATCTGTTTGGTGCGTGCAGTCCGCTTGTTGTCTTGAAGAAGAGTCATTTGCGTAGTATTCAACAGATGGTAAGCACGATCATCATCAGCTAGACGTGGCACATGACATATCACTGCGGCAAGTTCGGGGTGTGATCATTATGCCGGGGGTGAAAAAAAAATTTTTGACGACAAAATTCAGGGGTTCGATCATTATGCAAGTAAATGTGGTATTGGTGAGTCTTGTAATAAAGCTTGGTTGGTGCATTACATGGTTAACAGCACTGCCAAAACACTCTAGAATGAGATGTCCTGTTTACTGGCATCCAAATTTTGCTCCTGCTGCTTTTGGTATCTTACGCTATCTCTCTCTGTCTCTCTCTTTTTTTTTTAGGTAGATTTAAGAAGCCGCTGTCGTACCGCTGGCTTCCATGAATTTAACTTTAATGTGATAGGCAAAATTGGTTCTAGTTAAATAAATTGTGTTTAAAATGGGGTGCAAAATAAAAATTTACTTGCTTAAATTATCTCGCTGCTGGGATCACTAAAGGTTGCATGAGTATTCAGAGGTGGACGGTCTACAGATAGATTGCTTGAAGCACTTGTATACACTGTAAATGTGTGGTTGCCAATGGGCCATCAAAGTTCACAGGAGACCCATTTCTGGCCTCATAGAGGCATCATGTGTGAAATTTTTTCCCATAGACCTGATTGCTAATGTATTTAATCTTTCTAAATCGCCAGTATATACTTCGAAACTTGGACATAATGAAGGTATTTTCGTGTCAGATGCAACTTATGAAGTTTTGGCTGTACTGACTTAAGAATATTATGCATTCAAAGTGTGTGCTCTTGTAAAGAGAAAAAAATTCTTCTATTTGCAGATGCAAATAAATTATAGGTCTTTTTTTTTTTTTTTTTTCAGTGACGCATGTGATTTGTTGTTGTAACGTTGCCTTCATAACCAGAAGGGTTCCCCAAGTGTACTAGTGTGGAATCCAGTGTCCACGTTGCTTTTAAGCCAAAATACATCTGCAAATATAGTATAGGCACCACCTCGAAAGGGGTTAATTCGATATGCAATACATTCAACATCCAATTTTTCGGACTTTTTATGGACCGCGAGAGTCTCCCAAAAAATGAATGCATGCTTTTTGGTGCCTCTAAGGGCTCAAATCGCCACAGGCATGTCCGAAATAGCTCTGAGGGCTTGCCAGTACACTTGCCAAGTATATCGATGCTGGTACTGTGACAGGAGATTGCAAGTGCACGCGTGTGTAATTAAAGGGATACGGACACAAAATCTGAAAATTTTACGAAAATGCTGAAAATGAATCCTCAATGTGCGGTTACACTGAAAAGAAGTAATCACTTAGCTCAATTTTGAGCCGATGGCTTTATTTTTGGCGTTTTTGTGAGCGGGCGCCTCGCCGCCCGACTCGCGGGAATTGGAAGGCGTGACGTCACGACACCCTCGTCGGATAGCCAGCCGGCCGACCGCGGTCATTCCAAGCGCGCCGACGCCGCTATCGCGAGCATGGATCCGAGTTCTAGTGCCTCTACCAGCGATGAGTACACGTCTGAAGACGAGGACCATTCCAATTTGGCAAGAAATATTACCGCTTACTCTTACGAGCCTTCCGCGGCAAGCGTCGAACAAGAGCAGGCGGCCATGAAAGTGCCGGTCAGGTTTTCGTGAACCGTAGCGCGAAGATTTCGCTCTGCACCATACACTTGTGCAAGAATTATTTGTTATTTCCTCTGTAAACTTGCTTTCTCAAGAGCGCACACAGGCGAGGCAGCTGCGGGGTACTTCAGCACTGCGTGGATGACTGTTTATGCCATCGGCGTGAACAACTGCTATGAGGTATCAGTACCTCCGAGACTCACGTCCACTTTGCCAGCCGCCCGACAGATGGCAGCATCTGGCATTCAGAGTCTGGCGGTCTCCCCAATTTCTCCGCTTTCATCCTGTGGAGAAGCAGAGCTGTGTTTGTGTCTGTCGTGCGCGCTAGCCTTGTATTGTTTGACTATGCTTTGCCAACATTTCTAAAGACATCACTGCCTTCGTGCCCTGCCTCGGGCATCTCGCCCCAGCCTCGCCCTCACACTGCTCAAGAAGGCTGCAAGTGAACGAAAACAGTACCGACATCTTTTCGCCTCCTCTTTTCAAACGCGCCGCTGATCATTTCTGCCTTGCGTTTTCGTGAGAAGACCGATGGCACAGCGTCTGGCTTTAGGCGATTCCTTTTGAGCGGCATGCCGAGGCTTTCCAGCACAGCCGGGCTGGTCACATAATCATTGTCGACGAAGTGGTCCCGCACAAATGAAGTCATTTTTTAGAGGTCTCCAGGCTGGGCGTGATGGCTGACAGGCTGGTATCCAAAGTTTACGCTTGTTCTTGTCTCTGGAAAATGTGTGCCATGGCGTGTCATGACCGACAATGCTGTTATAACAGCAATCTCTGGGCATTTCCTTCCGCCGCGACAAACGCGTCCATACCAAGTGACGACCACGGGAAGGCGCATGTAAGACGCACCACCTGCGTGGAGCGCCAACGGGGATAGCATGGGATAATGTTTCAGACGAACTACGTGCGAAGATCGCCGAAAGGGGTTAAACAAACGCTGCAAGGGAATAACACCCCCGGAAACACTGCGATGGCCGTGGCCGACCTAGGCCGCGCGCGTGCGGTTGGTTGTTATGACGTCAAATTTCAGCTTCTGGCCAGCGGGCCGCTTGGAGGCAAGGTGCAACAGAAAATCGCAAAAAATATGTTTCTCGTTCTTTTTTTCAAAGCAGCTTGTTGTATTCGTCATTTTCAACAGTTCAACTTTTCTTCTGACGCAAAAAACCACCCGCCAACTTTTGTGTCCGTATCCCTTTAAGGAATACATATTGTGTCTCGTGACATTGGCCCCTTTCCTATCTTGGTATACTTCCCAGTTGCTGCCATGATTGCGTCGATTAATCCGAAGTCCCCCACTACGATCTGCCTCAGAATGATGTTTTGGTTTTGCCACTTAAAATTCATGAATTCAATTTTTGAATAATAAGTTGGAAATAATAACTCTTTTCCTCTGAAAAAAGTGCAGGTACCAGTTGGGACTGAGGAACATGTTTGAATTAACCAGAAAGATTAAATAATCTGTGTTGAATCAATGAAAGTCAACTGGATTGGCTTGTGAAATTAGCTAAAAAAAAGTTATCTGCAGAGTCTGTGTATAATATAAATATAATTTTGTCTGTTTTCATCGAAAGTAGGGACAGTAATTGATCGAAATTTACATTGTTTTCCTTCTGATATTTAGTTATATGATTTTCTATCAATGCGATTGTGGGGAGACATTGTTGGAGGACTTGTGTATTCTTGCGATGCGCATAAGCACCACAGTAGCAACCTATAATAACATCTTATGAATGTCTCAATGAATTGTTTAATCTACAGAGAACCTGCAGTACGTCGTTGAGCCAATATCTGAAGAGAGAGCCACACGCTGTTTGCAACGTATTGAGCTGCTGAGTAAAATAAGGGAAGAGATTCTGCCACATCCTGAATTGGATGAGAGACTGAAACTGTGTCAGCCTTCTATGGACCTTCCGGACTGGTGGATATGTGGACGGCACGATAAAGATCTGCTCATTGGTGCAGCTAAGTAAGTGCTTTTGTTTCCTACTTTAAAGCTTGTTGGTTTTTCTCTGGTTGCCTGCAGGCCTTGGACTTAGGCCACTTCGCTCTTCCAAGAGCGATTGCTGTGGTCTTGTCATTCCTAACCTACATGTTGCTGCATTCTCCACATTAATGGAACATGGTGAAAAGAGGTCTCATTTGCAAGAGAGTTTAACAAGTCAGTGTAGTTGGCACAGCAGCATTCTTTTTTCTGTTATGCTTTGAATGAAATGAAGCTCTTTGTAGACATTGTACAGTCAAACCACATTAATACGTGTACCCGCTTAATGTGTAATTGCGGTTTAAATCTAGTTGAGAAGATTCCCCTACCCAGCCCCCTTAGAACCCCATGTATTGGCTGACCGCTTAAGCCGTAGTCGCTCATCACTAAACTAACCGGTTAGTGCGGACTATTTTTTTTTTCCTTGTTCTGCACGCACAGGCACAAAGTCAGCAAAATCTCATGTGTGCAGGCGTTCGATTCTCGAGTTGCGACGCCTGAACCAATTTTTTGGGCAAATTTGGGCCCAAAAGTTCGATTTTCCGGACCAAATGCTCGTTCCGAGCCACGCTAGCCGATCATGGAGGCCGCCATTTAGATTTTCCACTGGCTTGTCCAGGCTTGGCTTCTAGTGGCCTGCTCTATAGCCTTCAAGATTGGGAGGCACATGCTATCAATAGAGAGCACGCGCCATTTTCTAGTCTCAAAGGCCATGCCCGCCCTTCCTTAGCTGACAAAACGCTCGAGGGGACGGCACTTTTTTTTGCCAGCATTGTCATAATCGCTTAATGCGGAATCCATGGAGTCTTTTTCCTTCCTCCTAGGCGGGATCAGTCTTTTTTAAGTTTTGATTGCTACTTTGTGCGTGGTGTGTCCACAGAGGTGCGTCTCGGAGACGTTGGATCTTTGTGTGTTTGTGTGGCTTCGCATTTGTGTGATAGGTGCCACCTCCTTTGCCTTCTTGAGAGCCAAGTGGTGCAAAGTAAGGAGGCTCGTTTCTTTGATCACCTGCTGTGGTGGCTTAGCGGCTATGGGGTTGCGCTGCTAAGCACGATGTCGCGGGATCAAATCCTGGCCGCGGTGGCTTCATTTAAATGGGGGCGAAATGCAAAAACGCCTTTGTCCTGTGCATTGGGGACATGTTATTCAAGATCCCCTGGTGGCCAAAATTAATCCAGGGTCCCCTACTACGGTGTGCCTCATAATGAAGTGGTGGTTTTGACACGTAAAACCCCAGAATTCAATTCATTTTCTTCTTTCTCCGCCAACGCGGTGACACTCTTGTCGACTGTATACGGAGACGTCTGTCTTGCGCAAATACAAGCAAATGTGATCGCCTCCAAGCGTAGTACAAGGCAGAGCATTATTAGAGATTTTATGCCACTCCAAGCCTGAGAAATTTTATTTTTGCAGTGTGAACAATTTTTTTAACTGTTTTTCATTCCCCGCGAAGTCCTGAAAATCGGTCGGCGACTGTACATCGAGTGCTATAGGAAGATAAACGGGAGTTGGGAAAGACCGCATTATATCCGGTCCTGCACTTTAAGCGGTTACGTTACAAGTGGTCTCAGCCTTAGTAGGAACGAGTGAACAAAGAGCTGCTGAGCCCCTTTAACAAAAGTGGGATGAAGCCATGTTTAGGTTTCTCTTCAGCTCCTTAGAGAATTTAGCATGAACGATTGTCACTTCTGAACTTCATATTGGAAGGGGTATGCTGTATCGTGATGTTCATTTATAATAAAAAAGTTTCGTTTAGTATCTTGTTCCGTAGTAGTTTTTTGTTCTAACCATGTCTACACTTAATGCCTTCGCAACTCCGGATTTTATTTTTTATATGCAGGTATGGCTTAAGCAGAATGGATTATCATCTGCTAAATGATGGAGAACTCTCTTTCCGTGAAGTTGTTCGTGCACAGTCTGCATCAAAGCCTCCTGTGGTGATTGTTGGGCATCATGGGCACCCTTTCCCTGTGGCATCTACTACAGGCAAGTCTCTATCATCTGCTCTGTTCTATAGAGGACTTCATCAATTCCAAGCACTACATTTTTCTTGTCCATGATGACCAAAACGAGTGTAGAAGAGGGCTGGGGGGTCAGATATTAGATTTATAGCAGATGCAGAGGGCGTCATGGAGGCTGAACACGAAATGTAATTTTATTATAAACATCAAATTTGACGTTATAAAAGCTTTTTGTGTATGCTGTCATAAGTTTTTTTTGAAATCTTTCTTGGTTTGGAGAGAGAGAGAGAGGGGCTGAGACTAGCAAATTTAGCTTATAATGCCCTTTGTGGATTACGTAATGCTTATTCATTTGTGTTGGGCGGGAGCATGAGTAGCGTAAGTACGTTGGAAGCAAAGGAACAGCGCTATGAAAAAACTTAACCCCTCGCTGTCCATATGGTGTACAATAAATCAACACATCATCAACAGAAACTAGTCACTTGCAACCACAGATACCAAGGGAAATGAAAAAGAGAAAGGAAAAAATTGGGTCAATGTTTGATAAGTCTAATCCTTTTTTTGTGTGTGTGTGTTTTAGTTTTTAATGATGTGAAAACTGAAACACTCATTTTCTGTTCAGAGTGTGTTCATGTTAAATTTTCTGTTAATCCGATTCCAACCGAAGGTCTTGGCTGGTGCCCATGCATTTCTATGTGCTTGAGCGTTTGTTATTTTGATCCTAAAATTTGCCTTCGCCAGATAATTTGAACTTGACCTGTCAGCACTCATGTGCCTGACCCCTATGGTGACACCAATAGCGACCCCAATAGCAATGCCTTTAGTGGCAGTGCCCGTCTTGGTGGAGCTTAAGGGACAGTGAATACATTGAACACGTGTCGATCTCGCATCGAAAACACCTATTTTCAGCCTGCCCTGTTTTCAAGCAATAACAATAGCTGACCGGTGTCTTATTACGGTATTTACCCAATTCGAACACAATCCTTTTTTCTTTCTTTCTTGATTTATTATTATTATTTTTTTTTTTTCTTTGAAGAAAGTTGGGCCGATAATTGCCTGGGCAATGCAATCGACCAAATTGCATTTGTTGGGCTCGTATACGAGCTTTACTACATAACACCAATGTATTGCAGCGAAAGTGATTTTTAAACCCGTGCAGCGAAGCTGACTTTAGGGAAATTGGCTGCAATTGTGCAACAGATAGCAGACCCTTGCCCACTTTTCTCTATAAAAAAATTGGGTGGGCGTTATATTTCTACTTTGTTTAGGAGCGTTAAATGTCATTTTTTACGTTAGTTTTCTTAGACACATAAAAAAGTGGGTGCGCGTTCGATTAGGGAGTGTGTTGCACTTGGGCAAATACTGCCAAATTTGACCCGATAGATAATTCCATAAATTTCATTAGTCGAATTGATGGAAGTCGACTGTGCAAGATGAAAAAAATTGCAGTTTTCACCCAGATTTTGTGCAATATACGAAGTTTTTTTATGTATTCACTAATTAAATGTTCTAAATATTCCTTTCTCACTTTGTTGATGGATTTGATAATTAGTTTTTGTCATTCCTGTGATATTTGAATAACAATGTTTTATTATATGCCTTTGGCATCTCCTTCCTTCGGAGCATGAAATATGATGCTTGTTACCGTGTGTTTCTTGTTGATTAGTGAACTTAATAATCTAACAGCTAACTTTTCTCCACATTTTTCTAGTGGATGTTGCAGTGCCAGCCATATTAAAAGCAGCTGTTGACAGCGACCTAGAAGTGTGTCCCGAGATGGTTACTCAAACTGCTGTGGCTCCTCCTGCATCAAAGGATGAAAGTGCTGTTCTTCCTGAGGCAGTTGACAGTAAGGCCAACAATTCGAGTGCAAATGAGATGCCTGCCTGTGAAACTTCGGGGGAAGCTGATAAGTTGGCTCTTAGCGAAGACAGTGTTTTGGAAGTGGCAAAAACACACGAAGAAGATGCTGTCCCGCCAGGCGCTGTAAATGTGAAGTCTGAAGAAGCCAGCTCACCCAAAGCTTCTTTTCAAGAAGATGAGGCATTGGACAAAGGAGAACATAGCCATAAGTCTCTTGAACATGAAGAGCCTTCTATGAAAAACAATATTGAAGAGAAACCTGTGCAAGCAGTGGAAGGCAATGAAGGAAACAATGACGTGGTGCTTTTAGCCGATGAGCCTTCCAAAGTTCAGGCTTTAGAGCAGCCACTTGAGGAAAGCAGTACAAAGGAGCAGCCTGTTGAACTAGATGAGTTGCCTTTAGAAGAACCAAAGAAAAGTGAAGAAAAGAGTATGGACGTTGTTCCTGAAAAACAAGATGAACCTGACAAAGGTTAGTCATACACCGCTGTAGGCTTCACATACAGATGTTACGAAAAAAGCCCATGATGGACATGAGTAGCAATCTTGCTGGCTTTATGCAGCTGTGGCAACTGCTAGTAAATTATTGCAGAGTTGTATGAAGTATTATGTTTTAACAAGTCTAAATTTTGTTTGAGTAATGATTGTGGCATTGTAAATTTCAGAGATCATTTGAAATTGAGGCATGCATCTAAAAATATATCTGCTTGAATCAAATTTAGTTTGGATACTGTTGAATATTTGCATAAAACTGTTCAATATCGAGTTATTAATTAATTTAGAAGTTTGCTGTGAGTGTAAAGTGCTGAAGCATTTCATGCTCTCGTCACAACATTTCTTTTTGGGCAGTTGCCCTGCCAATAATGAGGGCTGTTACGTTGACTTAAGCGAGTACAGTTTTAAAAAAAATATCACAGGCTGAGGCTCCACCCATGTTCAGCTTTTTGTTCATGATTTTCCTGCAGCACTTTGTGTGAATATGAACAGTTTAGACATATAATTTATTTGTATTAGTTTTGATCCTCATTCTCTTTTCACTTGGTGCCGCACATTTTCCTTGCAGTTCTTTCTGAGCCTACGGAGATGGAAGCAACAGAAGGAAAGTCAGTGGACATAAATGACGAAGCCAAAGATGAGGAACCCCAGAAGACAAGTACTGCTGAAGAGAGCCAACAGCAGCAGCCTGCTTCTGACAACTCTACTGTGCAGGGGGCTTTGTCTGCGTCACTAGGGTTCACACCATTGGAGATGTCTGTACCAGGAGTTGTGCCTCCACCCCCCGTAGAAGACGACAATTCAAAGACTGATGTTGAGAAGACTGATACAGAGCAAGACCCTGTTGAAATGGTTCCTAGTGGCACAAGAATGCCTCTCTCTGGATTTCCACCATTCCGTGTTCTCACTCCACAGTTGACTGAAGAATCTCAGGTACGTGCTACTGAGGTGTGAGAGACATTGTTTCTTACATTTTTGTCCCTTTATACTTTGAAACTGAGGTGCAAGAATAAGTAGTACATTTTTGCATTTCTGATTGTGCCACTTATTTGGTTCAGTATAGAGTTTAATTTTACTATGCGATTTGTCCCTTCTCTGAATATCACAAGTACTTGAATGTCTCTGAGGAGTCTAATCGTGTCCCTGCATTTGTCCTAATTTCTCGCTTACTCAGGCTCAGGTTGCGATAGTATTGACACCTTAGCGATTCTCAAGCACTAATCTATCGCTTCAGCTTGACTTAACATTTGCCTTTAGTGCCTCTTTAAAGACTTGGGTTTTTATTCCATCCTTTACCAAGCAGCAAAGATAAGCAGAAGACGTGGCTTGCTTGAGCACTTTACCAAATAGTCTTCTGACTGGCATATATTCTTTTGTAATGCAGGAAGCAAACTCACAGCAGGATGACGTTTTAAGTCAAGAGAGTTTCAACTTGGATGGAGAAGGTGGAACAGAGCCACCAGTTGTACACTTCATGGCTCACTCCACTCGCAATCCAGTTCGGTGGCCGAAGGTAATGTACCAATGATATACAGTTTTACATAATTATAAGTTGTAAATCTGTTGGTTTTGCCTGCACCATTGTGAACAAGTTCATGGCGGGGTGCGAAAACGGGAAGAAATTGTGCACCTTGAGTTCAGCTAGCATTCGCAACACGACACTGGAAACAAACACTGAGGTGTAGATGCAACGCAAGCCTTATGCTTGTCTGCCTGATGTGCACCATTAGGCTTAAGAGGTGGGGTACAGCACAATGACTGGTCTCAAACCACAAGTATGGTTTACTTATGAGGTGTTCCATCCTAAAAACAGCAGAAAGCAACGCCGAATGGGAGCTGGAAGTGAAAACAGAGAAATGTGTAAAAGGCTGTAATGACATGGTCTGTTCTAGTAATGATAAAAGTAACCATGCTTATGCTACGACAATCAGACAGCACATTCTCATAGCAACATCCACTGTAGAATGTGAGTATCTTGGACAACTTGTGGCTTTGTTGGCAAAGATGTGGACAATTTTATTTTTATTTATTTAGCTATACTGCTAATCTTACAAGAGATCATAGCAAGGAGGGCATACATATAAATTCAGAAGAAGTACAATCAAATCATTTGTACAGTGCAAAACGCTGAAGTAATTTTCTTTTTCTTTTCTTGGTTTTACATGGTACACACACACGCGCATGCATGTACACACACAAACACACATACAAACACCTATGTACGTACGCTCAGTGCTGACAGATTGACAGAGGCATGTCTAATTTGAAGTAGCATTGGTTTGATCTGTCCGGACAGCTGAATTGTGAATTGCGGGTGGCAAATAAACTACATATTAGTGCACATGTGTGTATAGACGCATGTAAGAAACGCCTAGCTTTGCGTTGACTTGGCAGATGTGTAAGGGGGGTTTTAATGGTGCATATGCCTGTGGGCTGTGATCTGCTGCGCTATTGCTTCGCACCTTCATATTGACACCACTGATAGGGAGTGTGCAGGAAAATCGTAAACCAGCCCTGCATCTTTCCTGCATCTTTTGAATTGAATGGCAGGGTGCAGCACGCTGTGAACTGGTTCAGATGGTGCAGGCGAATCGAACGGACCTTCTATTGTATGGCTTAGGCATTATCACAGCTCACCTGCATTCTGTAGAAGTATGTTGAAGATAAGTCATGTACTGATGCATTGGAAATAGCCAGTTTTTTCTACTAAAGCTCACTAGAACTTTTCCACGTAAATGTGTATGCCATTGTTTAACTGTAAACTAGGTCATTGTGCTGCTTGATGGTATTTACATTGCTGTCAATAAATCTACCTTATTTCTGAGCATATGCTCCAATTTTCTAATGTACTCTTGCTCTCCCAAGATTTAACTAGACGCGGTAGCTTTAGCACCGCATTAGTTAGGTGGTCATTAACATGTGTGAAATTAGGTTTGTCGGCACCTCATTATGGGTGGTTTGGGCAAATACGAGGGTGCTGAAACATGTTGATTGCAGTGAACTGGCATTATGCTGTCCTCCAACATCACATTTTGTATGAACAATGCATAACCTTCCTATTAGCTTTAAGAAGAATGAGATGTGAAGCACCCTTCCTAGAGCTGTTCCATAGCCTCCTATATTTATTCGTGCCTGCGCAATGGTGCAGCGGAGGCTGTCTGTTGCCCTCTCCCGTCCTCCTCGATTTACGCCTCAGCTCTTTGTGAGAGGTGCACGCACCCCATGCGTCGAGGTGAATCGAAGCACCTGCCCATACTGACCAGTCAAGCAAGTGTTGTGCTGTTTCTGTCGTGTTGACTGCAGGTAACCATGTGCATTTTGTTACAGTAGCAGGTTTATTTATATTTTCCTTTACTTGAAATATCAAGGATGCATGACAGAATTTGCAATCGGAAAACTGGGCACCGAATACGATGTCATGCTACGCGACTGTATACAACCGACACTTCAGTTCCTCTGACTTCAAGGAAGTTTGTAAAATTGGCAGTCTTAAGAAAGACACTGTGCCCAGCATTTTCGAAGAATATCCGGCATACTTGCAGCCTCCTAAAAAAGAGAGAGAAACGACGCATCAGTGAAAAAGCGCTATGCCGTTGCGCTAGGCAACCGACCACTACTAAAGCAAAGACCAGTCATTGATGACAACCAGGCAAGCCAATCACAAGCCAGGGCGTGCTCATTAATTGTAGGCGAAATGCACAGGAACCATTGGCTACTTTACCATAAGGAAAGGGACACCTTCATCTTCGAAGTAGACTATGGTGGGAGCTTTTATAAAGTGACGACAAATGAGCCTGTGCTGGCCAACTCGCTTCTGTGCTTCGTCCTCAACGGCCTTGCAGTTTCATTCAAAATACTTGTGGCCTATTTTTTTTTTCAAGAAAAATTGTACTGGCCGCGAGCTGCAGATGCTCATGCGACACCTCCTGAAGGAAATTGAAGACATCAGATTTTTCGTTGTGCTCATTGTCACCGCCAACCACAAAGTCAATGTCTTGACGTTCCAACTTCTATGCAACGGAAGCCTCTGGCTTTGCATTGAGCACCCGGACAACCAAATTGAAAGCTTTTCCTAGCATTCGATCAGTGCCACTTGATCAAAAACCTGCGATCACATTTTTTATCTCGTTACATTAGAAAAGACGGTGAAATAACGGCGAACTACTTGAGGAGCCTGTACAAAATGCAGCAAGGCAGCCTTGTAAAGCCAGTGCATTTTTTTACTAGAATGCACGTGTTCCCCACAAATATTGAAAAAATGAATGTGAAAGGACCAGTTTAAGTTTGTTCTTCTGCCAAGACAGCTGCACTGTAGCTCCTGCAAGAGCAAGTGGGCCATACGTGCGATGCAAGTTTTACATGTGTCGGACCAACGGTTAAATTCATGGACACTGTGCACCGCTGGTTCATGCTCATGGACTGCCGACTGCTGACTGCAATGCCGACTCCGAGCAGTTCGAATCTATAAAATGTCGTCTGACTCAATCGAGTCATTTTTTTTTTTTGGCTGGCTGAGAAAGTCTGCAGTGTCAAATGATCAGACAGACACCCAAGGTGTTCTTTCAGGTATTGAGAAGATTTTGAAGACTGGCATCGCATAGGCATCAATTATGAGCTATGTAATAGCATCAGAAGGCAACTTGCTTGGCGATGCTGCTGTAACTAAAAAAAAACGCAAAGGAGTGAACCAGCGAGGAATTCCCTGCAGAGGCGCGTAGAGAGTTCACAGAGCGACTCAACCGAGAACAGCCTCTGCTTCCTACACCAGATGTGGCAGGATTGGCTATGGTCGGTGGCTACCTGGCAACTGCTGTACAAAAACGCCCCAGTGCTCTCGGACTCGATGATAAACCACGAAGACCGTGGTGAACTCATCTACACATCTGGACAACTTTTGGCAGTTCTCTATGCATTAGAGAAGTTTATCGAAGTTCTTCTCGAAGAAGGCACATGAATCTCCCTTTGAAGGAGTCTGTGAGTAATGCCGCTGCAATACACTCTGCAAGTGCAAAGCCTTGATGTGCTCGACGCCAGGGCACCAAGAGAACTTGCTGCAGCTGGTGCTGACGAAATTTTTTCGCACAATATTTACAGGTGACAGACGAACATGACATGGCTAATGTGTTTGAAATAATACTGCTGTCACGAAAGGCCCTCAAACTATGAGCTTTATCTCACAGTTAGGGCACCTTTGAGTGAAAGGCAACTTTCCACAACTTGCTTTGTTTTGCTTACTTCCGATGTACATCCTTTACAAACATCAATTCAACCTGCGAATTTATTTTATAGTTCCAAGTCTAATATGAACGCCAGACGTGTCACCACTAGTGCGTGCGCAAGCAGTGTCGTCGCGTTGTCTGCTCTGGGACTGGGTATTAAGCCCCGTGAATAAAACTAAAGGCAGCGACATTCCTCCTCGCTCGGCCTCTCCTGGTCTCCTCGCCGCTTGCGCTTTCCCTCTTCGCTCGCCCTTGCAATTTGGTTGTTCGCTCCGGGATGCGTCAGCTTCGCCTATAGAGTTACGCGATGCGAGACATTAAAAATTGTTGTTGGGTGCTTGCGCATGTATTTTTACCGTATTTAAGGCTTGTTTATTGTGTGCTGTGCCAGGAGCGATGATGGAATGCTATGAAATTGGCAGAAGCAGATGTTTCTTGTGCTTTTTCGGCAGAGTAACTGTGCACTTGTTTCGCTGCTTCAGGTTGGCTGCCTGCTTCCAGTTAGAAGCCTTTTGAGGCTAGTTTTGTAGGCAAATTCCTTTTAGTATTGAGTTCTAGCACGAAAATCGGAGCTCTTGGTCTTGCCAATAATGTATGCGTAATGTACACAATGTTCATATACCTGCCAGAGCTTTGAGTTATGTCGTCGACGACCAGTGTACCTGCAGGCGAAAAATGTTGCGGCGTGCACAGATGGAAGCTGCTTCACGAGTTATTTCCATTGCATTGATCAGATTCTTTAATTGGCTTTCTAAAGACACTTGCTTGGCGTGAAAGAGGTGCGATTGCTTGACTTCTTGGAACCTGCGAAAAAAAAAAAAGAAAAAAGGAATTTGGACACTAGACCAGGGGTTCTCAAGCATGTTCGTTCCAGGGAACCCTGCTAAGCTCCATGAAGCGCCAAGGAACCCCCCCCCCCCCCCCCTCCGAATTAACCGAAATAAAATGTCCTAATTAACCGAATGTCGAATTATCGAGGATATCAAGAAAACAGTAAACAAATGCTTGAACTACGTCAACACACTTTTACTTACTCAATGAATCAGCAAATTCCTGTTTATATCTAGCACAAGACCAGTGCGGAAGCTGAAATTCTCATCTCATGACTGATTACCGCTAGCAGCGGCAAGGCCTCGCGCGAGTACATCTCGATTATTTTTTCCCAGTCAGCTGCTCGCCAACAAATTGTCCGTCCATCGCGATGTAGCCGGTGCTCTTAATCTTCGACAGCTTTGCACTGAGTCAAAGCAAAACTACTGCTTGCCGCAACCGCTGCGGACGAAACCACGGCTGCTATCGCGATCATGGACAGCGACCTTGTGGTTCAGAAGGCAGGCGGCCGACGCACGCACCAAGTCAAAATGAAACTACCGTTCGATGTAAGTGCAGGAGAAACCGCAGTCGCTATCGACGCTACTGTGGTTGGCGACTACGCAATTGTGAAGGCACGGAGCCGATGCGCACACCGAGTGAAAATGAAACTACTGTTTGCCACAACCGCTGCAGACAAAACTGCGGTGGTTATCGACGCGATCATAGATGGCAACTACGCACTTATGAAGGCACGCGGCATGCCGCCAACGCGGTGTTACGCGCGGCGATAAGCGCAAGTATAAAGGGCACAATTAGGCACAAAGCACTCCGGCGTTGCTGTCAATCACGTGCCGCTAGAGTGTACTAAACAATGGAGCCGCGCACGATTGCCGCTGAGGACTATGGCGATGCAGACTGCACCGCTTCGTTTTTGGTTGAACGCTAGCACCACCTTGCTCTTTTGCGGCGTGTATTTGCGATGTTCCGCGCATTTTTTTTCTTCATTTTTTTTATTCCTCCAACGTATATGTTAGTGCGCACACAATCGGCACCTAAGCTATCTACAAACGGGATAAATGCGTATGTTGGTAAATTACGACCTCCGAGATTCAAGTGCGAAAGCTTAGGCGCGTGGCCCGTTTTCGGAGGTTGGGTGGCTACAAGCTTCTTCTGAATTTATTGCGCAGTTCATGCGCTGCCTTGCTTTTTGGCACTCGGGCATGAGTGCTTTTTGACACTCGGGCATGAGTAATGGAGGTTGTGTGGATCGAGCGCACCTCGTTTTCGCCGTTTTAGCCACTTGGTGAGCGCGGGACCACGGAAATTTATCAGTGGCTCGCGTAACCTCGAGGAGGGGCCTGCGGAACTCCAGGGTTCCGCGGAACCCACTTCGAGAACCCATGCACTAGACAAATATGAGCGCAGACTATCATCACGTATTTATTGATAGACACTTAAATATACAGGTTGTTTCACCGAACACTTGCAAAAATTCTTAAGGGTTGCCTGTAGCAGATAGCACAATTCTAGTTCATGAGCTGGTCTACTCGAAGAGGCGGATATTACTTGCGCAAGAAATTGAAATGCATAATCGAATAATTAACAAAAATTTACTAATCAAGTTTTGAACTAATTTACCTGATGGCCCATATTGCAGTTTACAAATTGTAGCCGTGGAGTTCGCAAGACGGTTCCACTTGAAACGAATTCTCGGGATGACACCAGTTTCGAGATATTAATTCCCGAACTTTGCGAAGAAATGCATTGGCGTTCCAGTTAGTTGCTTAACAAAACGTCGCTTTATGCATTGAAGCACAAAATTAACTGGAACGCCAATGCATTTCTCTGCAAAGTTCGGGAATTATTATCTCGAAACTGGTGTCATCTTGAGAATCCAAGTGGATCCGCCTTGCAAACTCCACGGCTACAATTTGTAAAATGCAATATGGGCCATCAGGTAATTAGTTAAAAACTTAATTAGTGAATTTTTGTTGATTAGTCGATTATATATTTCAATTTTTTGTGCAAGTAATGTCTGCCTCTTCGAGTAGACCAGCTCAAAAACTAGAATTGGGCTATCTGCCACAGGCAACCTTAAATAAATTTTGAAAGTGTTCACTGAAACACCCTGTATATACAAACACAGGGTGCGCGAACGCAAATGCTTGACTTTGCGTTGCAAAAAGAAACAACTGTTGCAAAGCTGACATGTGCAGCACACATTCGAATTATCACTTTTTCAGTCATCCGAATATCCGCCATGCAAAAGTGTCATGTCCTGAATCAGTCAAAACGTAAATGCAATCTGCGCATAATTAGCGTACGGCTAACTATGCAGCCTCTCGTACAAGTGCGGTTTTGAAATGCAAAATGCCATACGTTGAAAATACTATTTATCCATGGTTTTCGCAACCTCACCTGCACACCCAAATGTGGCGTCACGCACACTGCCTTTCTTTCACAGGGGCAATAGCGAGGACGAAAACAAAAGGACTGTCGTGGTCGAAGTTTGTACCGAATAGTATACAGGTGCAAAAATATACACTGCCACCGCGTTTCAATCGCGCGGATTCTTGCAGTGAACGGAACACTGCTTGGATGTTGTTCACCGGTGCAACGTAGTTTCAACGTGTCCAAATTTATGCATTCCCGTGAATGCGTGCACAACAGTGTGTGATGCCCCGTTCAATATCCCATCCTATACCTTTCCAGCTATAAAGCCTACCTACAATAGTAAAAATGATTTACACTTTTGAAGAGCAGCTTGTCCTCACAAAATGTATTTGCAGCGCCTAAAAAGGCATGGACTGACAAAGGTACCCACTCTCAGTAGTAAAATAATGCGCGCTACGTTTTTAGCACTACATATGACGGCAGACAGCCTATGCAATCCATAGCTTCATACACTTGTTGACGCAGAGGCGCTGGTTGACGGTAGCGCAGTCGGGCGAAAAATATCAGAACGAGAACCGAGAAAGCAACCCTCTCACAAGTCTACCCATGCCTAAGCTTAACCATACCCGAGTTCCGTAACTTGTGAACAAGGAAAAAAAAAACACTGTTCGTACACTTTTTCACCTTCAACACACTTAAAAGCAATCCCTAATAGAAAACAAAAACAGAGTTCTTCAATGATGTTGGTAGCCAGGAAACTTACCAAAAACACGTCGAATCCCTTATGAATGCCTCGTCGCAGCAAGTCAACGGCCAACTGTCATGGCGGCGACTGCACCGAAACGCAGAAGAAAGAAAATAGAGAAAAGGGTGCGAAAAATACCATGGGACAGCACACAACCAATTGAGAGACGGAGACCTTCTCTCCTGCTGCCTTTCATGCTCTTTGCCGCAGCTGTGGCGGCAAGATAAAAGAATGTCGCTACCTTTACTTTTGTTCAGGGCGCACTGGGTATGGGTAGACAGCGCTGTCTAGTGGCGAGTGCATGAGCTAGGTGGTATGGACGGCGCGCTTTGTTCCACATGCCAGTGGGTGTGCATGAAAAGATATAGGAGGCTAGGGCTGTGCATGGGTCACATTTTTGAACCCGGACGCAGCCCGGGTGTGCTGCTTGAGTCAAAAGTCCAATTGAACCCAATGCTAAAGAATGAGCCCAGCCGGCCTGGCCTGGTATAAAAAAACTTGAAGCCTGTGTCCGGCCTGGCTTGGCTTGACACTGTCAGGGCTTTGTAGCGGTGACAGTATATATATATATAATTACACATTTTGTTTACCTTTTTGAAAAACAATCTAAAACATACAAAGACTACTATATTCATTTTGGGCTCTAGTTGGGCTCTGTAGGTGGTCCGGCCCACCCGACAAAAGGATACGGTGGGCCGAATCTGGCACTAGCCTAGTAAAGACTTCAAGGTGCGCGAGCCTAGCCTGCATGCCGGGGTGGTGCAAAGTTTGCAAAATAAAGCTTGGCTCTCATTTGCTTGTGTAGTAATCAACTTCTTACTTAAATATAATGAAGTTAGTGTTTTAAAAGCTTACTTGGATCAGTTTCAACTGACTCAATGTTTCTTTTTAGTGTCACTTTACCAGATGTCTTAGAATAGAACAGCTCTCGCTTTTTACTTCAGAGCACTCCCCAATATTGCATCCTTCATAGCCGAGAGTACAACTTTCAGATGGTAAGCCCTATCGATTATATTGTAGAATATATGAAAAGCGAAATTGTAGCTTCATGCTACACTCATGTGGATGAAAATATCTACTTTTCATGAATCTTTTCCTCAACCTTGTGGATTTCAAAAGAACTGATTTGTCGTTGTGTAATATATTACCTAAGGTCTAGGGCTGGCTTTCTTTCATTGCTTTGCACGTTCGTTGGTAGGTCGTGGCACAGCAGATAAAAAACACTTTTATTATATTGAAGCGCAGTTTTAATATAGTGTATGGTGCATATTTGCACTTGGAGTTGAACAAAATGCAAATGAAATGCAACTTTTGACAATTTATGACAGCTTGGCAGATGTGATTTTGTACAGATGTCAAAGCAGGAGTTTTGCATTTGCTGCAGGAAATGAAATTTTGTCAGCCAGCTAAGTTCCTAAAGTTATTACCATTAAGATTGCAAATTCACAGACATGTTGATTCATTGATATGCAGTTGTTGGAAGCTAACTTCACATTGAAATCTGTAATGAAAAAAAAAAAAAGTATGTTGCTTTATGAACTTGGTTATGGTATTTGCATTACTGTTCCAGGACAAAGTACTTCAGATTCGATTGGAATACATTGTACATGCTGTGGAGAAAAAGGAGTGGCCGGTACCTCGCCAAGGTTTCACCTTGTTGCCAGCTACTCCGACAGAGTCTCCTTCATCACCTGTGGCCTCATCAGTGGCATCTGGCTCTGAACAAACCCTGCATGCCACTCCTGAGCACATATCCACTCCTGTGATCATACGAGAGCAGCACCCTCCACCACCCCCACCACCACCACCCCCACCCCCTCCTCCACCTCCTCCACCTCCACCAGTTATCCTTCCTGACATGACAGCAAGGCTTTCCCCAGCACTTGTTACACCAAGTGTGGCAGCCACTGCAGCCGGCATTGCAGCATCAACTACTGTCACCTCGTCAGTGGATATGCCTCCAGTTGTGTCTGTGTCTGCTGGTCGCCACAGTCCTATCCCACCATCACCGGTATGTAGCAGCTGCCAATGTTCTTTATACTTTGTTTTTCTGTGCTGGGCCAGTCATGTTTATTTCTATCGTCTTTTTATTCTAGAATGATGACTTGCTCATAGGCACAAGGCGGAGAAGAAGGAGACGAAGGTTCGAAATAGAGGCAGAGAGAGGTCAGTATTAGTCAAAACATTAGATTGTGAGAGGCTTAATATTGCCTCTCTTTGTAGGTGAATTATGTTTTAGAAAAATCTAAGCATTAATTGTTATGGATTGTTGTGCAGCCAAGCTACGAGCACTCCTGTCCCATAACTTGCAACAGCAGCAACTGAAGCAACTCCAGCAGTTTCTGGCACCTCCTCCACCACCCAGCACCAGCAGCCTGTCCAGCGCACTAGCCACGGCCACATCTACCATGAGCACAGTGGCCCCAAGTATACCAGCCAGTGTGGTGGCCACTGCAGCCGCTGCCGTTGTCACTGCATCCACAGTAACAACACCTCAGCCGGCGCACCGTGAAGAGCCGAGCAAGGCTCCCCCGCCACCACCTGCCCACCAGGGTTCATCGTCAGTGCGGGGAGGAGGACCACCGGCCAGTGCGCTGGGCATGCTGGATCTGCGGGTCAAAGCAGCACCCACGCCGCCTCCTGCCAAGGCCAGCACACCAGCCCCACCTTCCGAGGAGCCACCCATGGACTTGAGTTCGGGGGGCTCAATGCCTGCCACAACGTCAAATTTATGTGCAGCAGCTACCATGGTGCCGTCAGTGCGATCGGCCCTGCTCAATGGTGCTGTGGCAGCCAGTCGGGGACGGGGAGGCGGGCGGGGGCGGCGTTCCGGTGGCAGTCGCATCGATGCCCTGGCCCTCAACCTGCAAGCGCGCAAGCAGCAGCAGCTGCGTGAGGAGCACAAGCAGCCAGGCTCGAGTGCAGATGAGAGGGAAGATTCAGATGCCTCATCAACCACCTCAGCTCCAGCTGTGCCCCCACCGGCACCAATGGCGCTGCCTATGTCAGGTGGAAAGCTGCATGTAGATGAAAAGGAGTTGGAGCGGCTGCTGGCAAGAAAGGTGCGTGTGCATGTGTATTTCCCCCAGCTTAGTCAAGTTTCAGGTCTACGTGTCACGTGGCATGATGACAGCTATGTCACTATTCTGTGATATTTGCCATGCTGGCTGACTCCACGCTTTTCCCTAGCCGTGAGGCTGGCACTAGCACGAGAGGAAAACTTATTTGCGGCCCGTAATGTGCAGAAATTGACAACAGATATACTATGCATATTGTAATAGAAAGGAAATTGGGGCATTCTGAGGCGATGCTGGTGTTAGTTTACCGAAGCCTCAAAGTTGTTGGTATGTAGATTTGTAAGACTTAAGTTAGTACAAGCTACTACATGCAACCCTTATTCTTGGCCAGATGCTTTTATTTTTCTGGATGTATATAAGTATATTTCAGGGCTGCAATGTACAAATTTTCAACCACAATTCCCAACAAAACGGGCAAGATGTGTGGCATAAAAAAGAAAATGTACGAAAACTTTTAAGGATATACATGAAGGCTCTAAGAAAAGCAGCACTCTCTATAATGTAATTACATAACCCTTCAATACGGTGCATAGAGTAACATGACAATCCAAAAATTGGAAAAGCCCTAGTGGTGCAAAGCAAAGGTGCAATGCTGTACACATGGTACATAATTCTGTTAAAAAATTATGGGGTTTTACGTGTCGAAACCACAATCTGATTATGAGGCACGCCATAGTGGAGCACTCCGGATTGACCACCTGCGGTTCTTTAACGCACACTTAAATCTAAGTACACGGGTGTTATTGCATTTTGCCCCCATCAAAATGTGGCCGCTATGGCCGGGATTTGACCCCGCAACCATAATTCTGTTAGTACATATAGGAAATGACACCTCGTAGTTAAACAAACCATAGTTTACAGATTCACCAACAGCAGTAATCGCATAAATGCAAAAAACTATTTATCAGCATGTTTGCAAGCCTTTAGTTTCTTGGCATTCTCTTCCTTTTCCGTGTGATTAAGGTCATTGTTTGGAAAAGTTATTCAACAGAATATTTATAGCAGAGTTGGCAGTTAAGCGTGTAGATTTAATGCATGTGTCCATTTGCACAGATTGTCACCTCTAAGAACATCGAGTGCATTTCCCGTTCTTGGGTATGTGTAAGATGTTCACCCCTTGCAGGATGAGTGAAAATGGTCTGCACACACTTGTGCAGGTGTGGAAAGTGTGGCTGAGTGCCACGATAACTATAAAAAATATCTGCCTGCTGTTCACGCGTGTCACATTCAAAACAAACACGTGTCGCTAGGAGTTTTCTTTTGCTTCGAAGTTATTAAAGCAACGCTTGCATGAACAGTGAATAATAATTAGAAAAAGCTGTAACAAGCTGTAACCTCCATGCATACAATGAGCACAAAATCGCCGGAACATCCTATTTGTTCGGCATTTCCACGCTGTGCTCCTTGGCTACATAAAAAAAAATGCCACCAAACGCAGACACACCAGTGGAAGGGCTAACACTGCAGAGAGGCCAGCGAATACAAGGAAACAGGATTGACAGTGGCTGGTAATGGCATTGCTCTCATCTGGTGGGATGTGATGCCAGCCCATTAGTGTTTTGTATTTCTAATGGCTAAAAACTCTGCATCCACTGTGACAGCGTGACATTCACATCAAGGCAATCGGAGCTGTTCAGTGTAGTCGGAACTAAATATAACAAACACGGATATAATGAATGATCAGGTATAACAAAGTAAAGGTTAAATTTGGTTGGCCATGAATATTTCAGTGGAATATATTCCTGCTATAGCGAAACCAAACATGCAGCACCTGACATGGTATCGATTATATAGTGAAGGAAACTTTTGTTTGCATGTGGCTCATATAAGTATTATAGTTCCAAAAAATTCACTGACGATTATGATACTCCCTAATGCGAAATTTGAGCGAGGCTATATATGCGTTTTCATTTCGGGATATATTGGCTGGTGCGGACAATTGTCTCTTGCGGCGGACAATCGTGTCTCTTGTGGCACATTGCAAATGGAGCAAAGTGTGGCGCAACAGCCTCGCTATTCGGGAGATCGCGACAGGCAGCGCGTGGGTGATGCGTGGGCGCGATTCACAGCAGCCGCCACAGACAGACCTCCACTCAAGCAGCGCTTTGTTTCCACATATGTTATCGGTGGACGCACTAGCTGCATGCCATCGGTGAACAGATGGCGGGCTACTCTGGCACCTTCTTGTAGCGGTCGTCGCCGCAGAGCCCTTTTTGCGCGGCACCACTCTTTTTTTTCTCACACTTTCGCCATACCCTTCTCCTCCGATTTCTGCCTGATGGTCTTGCTGCACCTTCCTCCTCCGCTTTCCTTCTCGCATTCTCTTCGCTTTCGCCTTCTTTCATCCCCCACTCCACGTTCGCTCTTTCATCAATCGCTCCGTTACGCCGAGGGATGCCAACGCTTAACACAAAAACAGGTGCCTAAGAGCTGCGCTCTAAAATGTCAAAAACTGTCGCTGTGAGAAGCCAATATTAGATGTTAACCATCAATATGTTTGTAGCTGTAACCTTGTTGGTAATTGAAAGCTAGATCAGACGCCCGGGCTAGACTAGTGGCCGTTGCAGCAGAATTTGGCTCCTACTGTGGCTCTCTCCATATCCGCAAAATTGGACAGCAGCTGTACTCGGCAAAAGATACTTCCAAGGGCACATTCAGCACAGGCTCATGTCATCGCACCAATCACACAGTTGCGTATCAGTGAGGGTGCAAAATGTGGGTGTGTAATTTATTGCTCTTGTGCCATGTATTGGTTCAGCAAGCCACAAACGGGCTATCAAAATCAACTGGATTCCCTTTGCTGGCCTGTCGGAGATAACACGCTTGCCTTACTTTGTCATAGACATGATTGGAATTTTTTTTCCCCGCTGATATCACCATCTATGCCTACTACGAAGATCGAATATAACGAAGTTACCGTATTTTCTCGCATATAACCCGCACCAGAAATTGAAAAAAGTTGTTTATAAAGTAGGGGTGCGGATTATCTGCAAATATTCGCGAAGGGAAGGGGAAGGGGTAGCGGTCAGCTTCACGGCAACGCATGGCCTGTCATACAGAGTCTGCATTGTACACATGCCTTTCGGCATCGACGTGTGTTAAGCCAATAAGAGGCCAACACAGGTTATAGCCAGATCCACATCCATAGTCTGGCCAGTGGATGGCCGACGGTCTTTATGCCCTCATGATTACAGGACGCGTGCGAAGGCCAGGTATTGAACTGCTGTGCCAGTGGATCGTAGATGTGTGAGGGGCGATCCCGGCCGATATGGTGTGCAAAAACTTCAAAAAATGTGCCATATGCAACAGCTTAGATGGTTCCGAAGACGATTAAGTCTTTGTGAGCGGCGATGAAGCCTTGGATGGCAGCAGTGAATTGGATGACAGCACTGACGTTGCGGCAGTCGTTTTTAAATAAATTTGTTTAGAAAACGAAATGATGACTGCGCGTAGTTGTAACTTCCTAGTCCGCATTTTTTTCTGATAAGCGTGCGGGTTATACGCGAGGTTATTTCTTTTTCGTCGCGTTCGAAGTTTAGGGTGCGGGTTATATGCGCGAAAGTACGGTATATTGTGTTGGATGCTATTTCATTGTAACGAGGTTTGACTATTTGTCGGCAACTTGGGTTCAGACATGCCTTCATGCTATAAATCGCTGTCGTCTTCTTGCATAGAGAAACTTGACCAACTGTAGCCACTGGCCCTCGCATAAGAAAATGACTGAAGCATTGTGCTGTACCATCCCTTAACTTGAGGGTCTGATCTCCCTGCGAGATAGTTAACAGGCATCAGAAATCTGCATATTTCCAATGCTTAAGAGGTATTTTTTCTAACTACTACAGCACAGAAGTGCGAGTGAGACGTAAGCGAGCAGCCTAGCAGGGTACGATCACAGGAGCATTTTCTTATCGTCGTGCTTTGCACAAGCATTACAATCAGTGGTGTCAGTTGTCACAGAGCACTATGGAGCAGAAAAATGTGTCACATTGTTGACATTTGTGTTGCAAAGTGCTGCACTTTGAGATGAGCTGCAAGCATTTTTAAAATCGGAAAAAATATTCTTGGCCACATTTTTCCAGGGGCAACCGCTAACACAGAGGAGTAGTACAATAAGAACATCTGATTTTAAATTTTGTATCACTACTGTGTCAAATTACAGTGTCATATGTGCTGGTATTATTAACATTTGTGAAAGTAGTCATTAAATTGTTTCACATGAAAATGAATAAAAAATATTGCTGTACAAATAATTTTTATAAACTGCTTTAACATAAAGGATTATGGTAAGAAAGATCTACCACAAACACAAATACATTTTATAAAGCACATGTGTGCTTTATAAAATTTATTTGTGCTTCAAATGCTTATCTTAGCTCGTCCCGATAGCTTTTTGTATGTGTGCGTTCATGCTTACACATTTGTCTCTTGTTCTGTTTTTAAACCTGTTTAAGCATGCAATATTAGTCTTCAGTAGGTAATGTTGCCGGGAATGATCTGTACGGCAAACATTCTGTTTGGCAGCTGGTTGCACCATTTCTTTTTTCACTGATAAAGGCTCAACTTGTTTCGGTAGGGCATCATGCTTAAATTAACTAATATTTGAAGAGCAGGTGAACAACATAAAAAACAGCCAATTTTTGCTCAAAATAAGTATCAAATTTGTGTGCTTGCCCTCAGCTTTCAAGAAGAGCAGGTGAACAACATAAAAAACAGCCAATTTTTGCTCAAAATAAGTATCAAATTTGTGTGCTTGCCCTCAGCTTTCAAGTTGGTTGCTAGTCATCCTTTCCTGTGCTCTTCTTTCCAGCAGTATTGACTGGTCTACCAATATGTGTAGTTTTCATTTTTGTTCTTGGAGTGTTGCATCTACTTATGACACCAAACTAACAGCTATTTACTACTCCTTACAGAGCCGCCACGAGGAGCCTCCCAAATCCCACAAAAGCACTACAGTGCCCTTGTCTCTGTCTTCTATGCTGTCATCAAGCGTTATGCCTCATGGTGCAGACGTTCCCAGCAGCAGTCGACAAGTCAGGGGTAAGAATTGAAATGTTAATAGTGGCTATTTTGAACATACAAGCACAAGAAATAGGTCGCATGGCTGTAGATTGCATTTGCCTTCTATTCCTGTACTGCATATGTGGGGAACCCACAAAATATAAGAAGCACATGCTCTCTTTATTGCTTAAAAATAAATCATGCTTGTGGGCAAGCACGCAAGATTTTCATGCAAATCACATGCATCTTATGTCAGGCTGGTGAAGTTTCTCATATGGACCACATTTATTGTTGGCTTCTAGCGCTGGAGTGGAAGGGAGACCTACATTATGCACGTGCATAGAAACTTGTTCTACAATCGGCTTTCCAAGTTGCACATGGGTAGGCTGCCATAACTGAGCTTCCCTGAAGAACCTAGCATGGGGATGAGTCGTGTGGTGAGCCTTCAGCAAGTCTTTTAACCAGAGCTGGAGCAATAACTAGTAGTGACGTTTGCATGGAAAAGAGTTCTTTTATAATAATGAAGCTTTGTTTTTGTCAGGATGCCATTTGCAGTAAGCATTCAGTAGTGGTAATACATAATGCTTTTCTCTTTCAATCCACCTTTTTCACGGCGCGACGGCGCATGCGCCCAGCCCTAGCAGATTAGCTGCGAAACATTTTGGAAGGGTTGCACGCACAAGCCAATCTCGAAGGCAAGTTTTCTGGAGGGTACCACGTTGCAGCTCCGCCAGTAGCGCTACATCGATGTGGTGCAGGAAACGTCTGTAGTATACGACTGCAACTCCACATTTAAAATGGAAAGCTGCCAGGGCTTCGTCCGGACTGCACACTGAATCACGTAGTAGCCATTTTTCATTGATGTGAACTTTATCGAAAAAGCCCGGCGTTACACTGGGGTGACACTTCAAAAAACGTCATGCTGCTGTAGAAGTCTTCTTGCAGCTTTGGCCCTCACTTGGTGGTAGAGACAGCATGTGCCTCACTTCACATATTCGTTTAAGGCAGGGTAACGCTGGTTTGATAGGAGACCGACCAGACGCCGACGCCAACGATTGGCCAACTATTCAGCACAGTGTGTTGCTGAGACAGTTTTATCATACACAGTCACTGACCGATACATTGGACACCAATAATCCAGACATGCTTGGTAATTCGGACGGCTTCGCGGCACCGCCAATGGCCCTGCCCCGTAGACTTAATAATGTGTAAAGACGACCGATATTTCGGACAGCCGCCAGTTCTACAGTCAGTTATCCAGACTCCGTGCGTGACTATAGTGTATGTGTATTCTGCCACCATTATCTCCTCTGGCAACCTCGACGAGACATGAAGTATGGCCTCAGAGATTACACGTAATATGGTAATCCCCGAGGCCTTGTCTCGGTCGCAGCACTATGCCTCAGATTAAATTAAAAATGCTGATCTTGGAGTCTTTGCCTGAATTGTGAAGTCGCATCAACATCGCGATCATCACATCCTATTCCGGCATCCCAGCGCATGGCACACTCTCGCCATTCTGTTCTACGCCCGATAAATTCATAGTGTGACCTCTCAAAAAAGGCATCTGCTGCGATACTAGCATTTGTATCGCATGTGCCTCCAAAGCCTTGCACACAAGGTTCCTGATGAGGCAGCAGTGCCACTGGCACTTACAAATTTTAGAAAATCATCTTTACAAAACATGTTTTACGTCTCACAGGACACTTTAAAGCCATTGCCAGAATTTTAATACATTAATGTTTTGCGCACTGTAGAGCGACTTACTTTTAGGCCGATATACAGCCGTGTTCAATCCTTTCCTACTTCACTGTTTTATTAAATATTCATAATCACTTGCATGGCGCTTTTTGGCCAGACCTGGCCCTTGTGCTACTAAACATCACATATCATCATCATCAGTTGGCGTTCCAGACAGCGCTCTGCTGGCTCCAAGAAGTCTTTCTCGGGACGTTATCGACAGGCTGCGTTAAATGGCATCAACGGTGCCCTCGCACCCTGTCGTAGTCCGAATGACCCCAACTCCGCAACTAAGAGCCTGAACTGCCGCCTACCACAACGAGCTCAAAACGCACACCTCATTAATGACCTGCTCGTCTGCGGTGTGCCAATTCCTAAAGTCGTTACATTTGAAGACATTGCAGATGTCGGCAGCGCGGTGTTGTGTGCTAAACTGAACGATGATGAAAAAATTCAGCAAGTTCTCCCATTTTCAAACAGTGACTCTAACTCGGATGATGATGTGCCGAGCGGATCTGACTCGAGCCTTTGCAGTCCTTGCATCAGCGTACAGCGACAACAGAAAACCGGCCGAAATATACTTGGTTGCAAGTAGGCGGAAGTGTGTGTAGCAACGAATCGACCACTTCTTCCTTGCACGTGGGCATTACGTAAATGAAATTATCTTTTTTGGGCACATTATTTTTTTTGGACATTCGATAGTTCAGGCTTATTTACTTTCCCCGTGAAGTTCGAATTATCAGTCGTCGATTGTACCAGGCTGACAATGACGCAACCGACGAGTGGGAGTTGTTGTGCAACTGGCTTTCGTGTCAACAGCACCGACAAAATCGCCATGCCAACCATCGTTAGCCCGACCACCGCGTGGTCGGGCACTGAACCAGCAACGTAATAGCCACAGTGGCTTCGCTTGTATATATAATTAATCGAGCTCAAAATGAGTCGAAACATGCCTTCAAAGTTTGAGTGCACAAGCTTCAACTCCCTCAAACCATGTACATAAAGTTTGAGCTGATGTTGATCCCGTTCAGCAAAGGTTGGGCCCTGTGGAGCCGTCGAGTTCGTGCACCGGCTACCAGCGGAGCTTAAATGTAAGCAGTTAGCATGAAGGAAATTGCTTTTATAGTTCAATTATAGTCTTGCAACAATTTGAAATCAACTACTCTTCACATCTCGCAGCATGTACAAAATAAGCATGGGCAGTGGCTACATAGCGCTTGGCCAACATCTGTACGTCACTGTTCCTGAAAGCTGCCAGTCCCATTCGCTATGTAGATGGGTGGGTCTGTACACGTTGTTATGCTTACACATTTCTTAATTCCAGAGATGCACTGTTTAGCTCTACATCAAACGGGAAACAAGAGACGGTGCATTCAATACAGCAACATCAACAATCGCTGTACTCATTTACCAACGGTGTTAGTCATGGCATCTGCGTTCTTGCGAGAGGACGACACGGCCTATAAATTAACGCTTGTGCGAGCATAGTTTTCTCTAATAATACTTTATGAAACTGTCAAAATGTAACTATGAAGTTAAAGAAAAATGAGAATCAGTAATAACTGCCGATAATATATGTATCTGGTTCACAATTCAATTGTTTAAGGGAGTCATTTGCTCATATTTATTCGTCTCGGGGTAAAACAATATGGCTCATATGTGCAGATACATATGTTTTACTATGTTTTGACATTATTTCATATCAGCGATGCGCAGTTTTTACAATATTTGAGCCTAACAATGATCATTGTCTGTAGATGTCGATGTAAACAAATGCACCGCTTTGGTAAATCCGACATGGAAGGCTGCACTCGAAGGCTTCTTAAATATGTGAAATGTCTGAAGAATGTGTAAAAGAAATAGAAGGAGTGAGCTACAAGTGTAGAAATCGGCGACGACAAATTCCAAGGCAGCCACGTCAACACATGGAACACAGCGTGCTTTTATCAGCCCCACTGTTAGCACAACAGCACAATCAGGCCTTTTCACTCAGTAGTCTGTGAGTGCTACACGACTCCTAGACATGCTGCCTTGGAGAAGCCATTAATAATTTATTGCGATACATGAAACGTACAACCGACGTACACAGGCGCAGGTACACAAATCAACAGGCAAAAGCTCTGGCACCCTTCCAATACATTTCCAGCAGTGTGTGCCAGAGAGCAGCACAGGAAAATTAAAAGTTGGATTGCACCACATCCTGCTCAGCATGACTGCCATTATGGTTCACTGCAGCAAGGACTATCTTCCAAAATGCTGTGTCGTCTTAGTGAGCAGTGGAAACAAATAACAAAGCAATACAAAGGTGAGAGAGTTGACAGGGGCACAAACAATGTAATCGTGGTGGGGACTTCATGTTGAGCTGGGATAAAAATGAAAGTAAAGCAGGCAATCTGCCATTGGACAGAGCATCGCAGGTTTAGGGTAAAGGGTGCCATTGCCCTATGACAATCAGTCGGCCAGTCAAGAATTTTATTAGGTCCTGTTAAGCTGTTGCAGATTCCACGCGGGGAGCTCCTCTGGCCGAAACCGTAGGCGACGCCCTAGTCGGGATGGGAACGTGAAGCTCAGCCAGTTCTTGGGCCTTCTGGACGGCCTTGAGTTGGAGTTTGAGGTCTGGACTTTTGAAGGCTTCTTCCCATTCAGGCTCACTGGAGAGGAGGGCCCTTTGGTAACGCGGTACATTGCCATAGCATGTGCGAGAGTGAGCAATAAAGTTCTGGGCAGTCTGGGACAAATGAACGAATGAAAACAGTGATGTTTGAAATTTGCCATTGAGAAATTCACTGGGGCCAAACACTTCACCAAATTTCTTGTAGGATGAAGTTTCTGAATATACCCGCCGTGGTTGCTCAGTGGCTATGGTGTTGGGCTGCTGAGCACGAGGTCGCGGGATTGAATCCCAGCCACGGCGGCCGCATTTCGATGGGGGCGAAATGCGAAAACACCTGTGTACTTAGATTTAGGTGCACGTTGAAGAGTCCCCAGGTGATCCAAATTTCCGGAGTCTCCCACTATGGCGTGCCTCATAATCAGATCGTGGTTTTGGCATGTAAAACCCCATAATTTAATTTTTTTTATGTTTCTGAATATGCCCTTGCATGCAAAGTCATTATGGAACTTCATTAAAGGGTGTTTTCATTTTTGTAAGTACGGAAGATGTGGAGCAAATCTTGAAAGTGTGTGAACACAATATGGTGTCTAGACAAGATGTACTAATTCTGGTTCAATGGTGAGATTTAGGAGCTTTAAAGGAGCTCATGGCCATTGTCACTCATGAACAGCGCAAATGCATGCTCCCTTTCTGCTTAGAAGGCCTCACATTCTTTGAGTAGCGCACTTGGCACGTTTTGTGAGTCAATCTTGTATAGAAGTAGGATGCTGTTTGCCACGTTATTCTCTGTGCCTTTGAAAAGTGCTCCAATAGTGCAGTGGTTACAGTGCTTGTAATCTAGTTCTAGGCCTTTTTCATATAGAAAGCAGGCACCAAAACATACATCATAAAATCAAAAGTATTATAAGTGAGACTACAATCGCTACCTGCAACTTCAACTCCAGGCATTCCTCTGTTTTGCTGAATGCCTCTTCTGGCTTTCTTTTTATATGGGTGTGCAAATGTTCAAAGTTTTAATATGGATTGTATAATACGCATGCATCAGCATATAATTTTTCTTTAGCAAGGCTTATCGGCCACATGGCAGCTTTAGGCATCGTTCATTGTTTTGTCAGCTGTGCTGTTGTGGGAACAATTTTTTGCATTTCTTTTTGCACAGCTTGTTACTCCGAGCCCAATTGTATGTGATTTCAGCTTGTGTCATGGCAGATGGCACAATTAGGGCGAGCATGAAAGGAGAAAAAAAAAACAAAAAACAACATAACATCATGCACCGAGCTTCTGTAAGGAAACCTAATTTTAATCAGTGCATTGACTTGGGTAAAGACCCTGCACGTGGTTGCATCCACATGGCATGTTTTTTTTTTGTCTGCTTTCCTTATACAGTATAGACCACTTATAACGTAAACGCTTATAGTGCAGGACCGGATATAGTGCGGTCTTTTCAGACTCCCGTTAATTTTCCCATAGCACTCCATGTATTCACGTATCGCTTATAGTGCAGTTGTGGGAAACGAAATAATGGTTACAGTGCGGCCGCCTGGGAGTACGGAAGTCAGCGGAGACGGCGAACGCTCCCCTCAAACGGGCGCCCCAAGGAGTGCCAAGAAGTGCTCGAGGAAGAAAGAGTGACGAAGTGGAGGAGAAGGGCACGTGGTGCAAACGAACAGCCAGTGAGGCTGAAACCAGAATATTGAGTGCGAGTCGTGAAATATCACGGCGCGCATAGTGAGCGAGGGCCACGAAACTGCCAACGCCGGCCAAAGCTCGCTTCACGATAACGGCAGTAAACGAAACTTCGGGGAGCGGGCGGCGCCGGCACGGCACGGCGAAGGGCGCACGCGGAGACCGTGGAATGTGAGGGAGGTGGGCGGCAGGGAAGCGGATTTCGCCTCGGCAACTCCGCCGCTTCGGTGGCTCCCCTCGGCCTCCCTCGTAACTCCTTCACTTTCGACTGTCACCGTGCGCGCTCGCCGCCGTGCAGGCGCCGCCGCTCCAGCCTGCCCGGCGCCAGCTCCCCGAAGTTTCGTTTTCTGCCGTTATCGGAAAGCGGGCGTTTGCCGGCGTGGGGCAGTTTCGTTGGCCGGCCTAGGACAGCGCCGCTGCTTCCCTTAGCGCCGTAGCCGCAGCGTGCAAGGTTGTGGGGATGCGCGACTCTCACGCGTCCCCTGATGTTGTTTTCCCCACATGTCTCCTGTGGTCCGGCTTCACCGCGTGGCTAAGTGCTGGCGGTGGTTGTAGTGGTTGCGGCGCGTTGCGAGAGGTGGCGCGAGTGTCGCGATGCTAACGCCACCGAACGGCGGGGTGACTTGGGAGAGAAAGGCCGAGGGCGCTTTCTCTTTGGGTTGGGATTGGCGGCCAACACGCACAAACGCTTCGCGCGTGCGCCAGCCCGCTTCGCGCGACCGACGCGCGAGGCTAAGAGCAGGACACCGGTATGGACGAACATGGATCGTTCGAGCGCGTCACCGTTCGCGTGACTGTACACGTGAACGACTAGGCGATGGTGTCATGGCATGGGGCGAACGTATTCGCTCGCTATCGGGTCACGGTGAGTCGGACATCCTTGATTTGTCGCGCGCCCATGTGAATGTTCTATTGGTTGTAATTCAGCTAGTGTGTGTTAGTGTATGTAAGGTGCAATAAATGCCCTTTTACTTGTTTGCACTACTGTGTTGTCGTTCCTTTGTCCCAAGAGCACATGTGAGACCCCACAAGGTCAACACGTCACTAGAAAGTAGAGCAAGCATAAAGGAGAAAGAAGGGTTCACTGCCATTTTCTACGCGTGGCTACGGTAGCGTGGCTGAGACGTCGGCACATACACGAATGTTCCGGCGCCACGCAGAATCAACGACCTTGCCATTTGAGAGAGGGTGAAATTACCGCCGCATTTTTTTTTTTTTCTACACGCGCTGACATTGAGGGGTCTATCCTAAGCTTTTACTCTATAGGCCGTTTCACATGCTGCGACTGGAGCGAAAAAAATTGGTGCGATCGCACGCGTCGCAATGCGATTTTTGTCGGTGCCGGAGCAATGCCGGTCGGAGGCGCCGCCGCGTGAATTATTTTGAATTAACGAGATTCGACTGTAAATTGAATGCAAACGTTCTAGCCGCATTCCTCGACTGTCGCATACGCGTGGCGGCTCGGTGCACATGTTTTGCATATGTGCGGGCCTTGAAAATTGTTGCTTTGGTTATAGTGCGGTACCGCTTATAGTGCGGATATTCGAGACTCCGGCGACTTACACTATAAGCGGTCTACACTGTACTTGGCACAAGGGTGACCTCTGCACATTTTTTTTTTTTTTCTTTAATGGCAGACATCCCCAGTCTGAGCAGCGTGGCTACTAGCCTCCCTGGCGCGAACAAGGCTGTGGATTCTCGCGGTGGCTCTTCAGCCCTTCAGCAACAGCAGCAGCAGCAGCAGCAGGCGGCAGAGCAGGCCTCGGCGGCAGCAGCCATGCACCAGGACCTCAAACGTTGGTTGGATGACCATCCTGAGCTGATGGCCAGCCACCCAAGTCTGACAGCCGCTGCAGCGGCCATGGCCTTTTCGCCCATGCCCTCTCTGTCAAGCCATGTGAGTATCCTTTCTGTTATCTTTCCTAAAGAAATTTTGCACCGGAATGAGCATGATCATGCCACAAGATATGGCTGACCCTCAGTTTAATTAAGTCATATATCCAGCTGAAAGCTTAAACAGTGCAATCCATTTATAACGATACCACATACAGTGGAAACTAGATTATACGTCCCCCGGTCATGCGACAAGCCGCATTTTACGACGAATTAGTTTGGTCCCGGCAAAACCTCCATAGCAATAATGTATTAATAACCTCTATTATACAACTCAATTTTACGCCGACCCGCTTCGTACGATGCCTCTCTGGTATCATCCGAGAAGAAAAAAGTTCTAAGCAGACGCATTCTGGCACGTACACACACTGCAGCTGGCTGATAACGGGTGCGCAATACCGTATATACCCAAATGTAACGCGACCGCGATTGTAACGTGAGGGACGACTTTCCAGTCGCGCAAAATAAAGAAAATAAAACTGATTATGTAACACGAGATGAACGGAAAATGAAATGGTAGCTTTATTTATGGAATCTCAATTCGGAAATGTTCTCTTCACTCATCATGGTCGTCTGAAGAGGAGATGGAGCTTTCCTTGGGGCGGTCTTCTCGAGTGCTCACTTTTGTAGATAAATTCACTTTTACAAAATTTCTCGTGACTCGGCACTGAAAGCGTCCCAGACTAGTGTTTCTGGCGCTGTCCTATGCTCGCTAGCAGCGCCAATAGAGCTGTCGGCTGTATACTTCCAGGGGTTCGGTGTCGGGACGATCAGAGTCTCGCGAAAGTGAAACTTTCTCCAAAAGTGATGGCCTGAGAATTGTCATCTTCCGCGCCATCGAGCTTGTTTGAGACTTAAGTACTTCTTAAAAGACCGCACAATCATTTCATTCAGGGTCAGTACCAAGCCACTTCAAGAGCTTTCCCGACTGGCCTCGCATTTTAAGTGGGCCTGTGGCTGGTCCCGTCATCCGCAAATCGCCGATGTCGAGACGCCAAGCCTCGGCGGGCTTTCCCAGCTCCTTGGTCATCAAAATTGCTTGTCTCTCGAAGCGACCGTCATACCGAACCCTGCGTCGCCATAACGTCGCGAATGAAAGGAGTCGAACCGTAAAATGTCGTAGAGCATTGCAGTATTGTAACCAGCCACAAGCACAGTGAAAACAGCATCGATTCCAACCAGAAACAAGTCTCGACTTCAGTCGACTTGTGTATGGATTGGATAGAGACGTGAAGTTATAGGTTGCCAGCGTAATGCTGAAAATCCTGGGATTTAGACCCATCGTTTTAAAATGGTATTTTGTCTTTGTTAGAATGTAACGTGAGGGTCGAGTTCAAGCAACGAAATCATAAAATAAGAAACTCGCGTTAGAATTGAATAAATACAGTAATTTTTTAATAATTTAATCAACCTTCCTTAGAATCAGTGCAACTTCATGCCACGGGCTTATTCAGGCGGTCTGTACCCGTTTCTTGGGAATGACCGAGCGTCACTTGCCTATATTCTTAGTTTGATTATACGACGGTTTTGCGTGGTCCCCTTATTCATATATCGGGGTTCCACTGTATAACAATATATTGGTTATAACGATGAAGTTGACTTAAGAGTTTCAACTTATGCATTAGAGCTATGAGAAAAAAAAAACCTAAAGATATGTTATTCACTGCATATCGGTTATAACGATCGAAATTTTGCTTCTGGGTGGCGTTTTTCATGCAGAATAATCGTGAAATTTGCATTCCTAAGTTGCCTTTAACCGAGGCTGAGCAAAAAGTTTGCCTACTCGCGCGACCGCGCTGTTCACGCAGAGTGCACCATCGTCGAATGAGTCCGCTGATTGATTTCATGCACGCTAAATTATAGCTGCCAGTGTTTGCGCAGCAGCTGCACGTGATGCACACTGCAGTTGTGAACCTGAAACTTCCGCGAAAGCAAGGGCAGATTTCTGATTGTCAACGTGCGTAATGATTGAAACTCTATTTAGAGGTATAAGTAAAACAGTTTATTTTTCACAGCCTGCTGTCTACAACTTCGATTTTTTATCGCAAGTGTGTCACCTTCTACTTGCTTGGGAGGCGGAGAGTTGCGTACATGCGCTACTCTCGATGGAGGAGACACGACTGATAGCACAGCAAACAAGGATTTAATATGTACAAGGACGGCAAAAGTACGCGGCACACAAAACTAAAACTATAATTCAACCAAAAATACTCAATAGAAAATATAAAACTGACTAAATACAAAACTATCAGGAACCAGAAAATAATCTATCTCTGTCTCGGAGCCTAACTCCGCCTTATAAGTCTCTAGGTCAGTTCTAGCACCGACTCGACTGACCACCCTGGCCCCGGCCTAACTGCGTTGCAAAGCAGAAACATGGGCTCTTACGGACCGTCGACTTGAAGGTCCTCTTGTCGGGTCCAAGTCGTATCCATTCGTGGAGTCGTTGCTGCCGTAGATACCGACGACTCGCGGTTCCGTTGACCTGGCCAAGTACGTGGGTGGAGCTCCGGTAGCTGGCACTGACGTGTCACTTGTCGGGTTAGGCCTCGCGTCTTGTTCGTTCGGGTTGTCGCTGATGCTGTAAATTGCCGACGACTCGCGGTTCCGTTGACCTGGCCGAGTGCGTGGCTGGAGCTCCGGTAGCCGCCGCTGACGTGTCACTTGCCTCATGAAGTGTTCTTCGCCCTCCGACGATCTGCGTGGCCTCCCGGTGCCCCGGTGATTATCAGTTGAACGGGCTTGGCCGAGGAAGAGGGATTCTCAAGAGGAAGACCGGAACCACCGTGAGCAGCAGTGGCCGGTCCCAGGAGCTTCGTCCGGATGTCTCCGAGGACTACAGCTACACCTGGGATTTGCCAATCTCACGACTTCGTGGCCGGGTCCTCTGCTCTCCCGTCGTCGGAGCATGGCTGACGAGGCGATCTTCCAGCTCATGAGCCACGTCGATAATACTGCTTCGATGCTTCTGCCTCGTGGATTACGTCTCGGATCGCGGGCCTCGAGCGCTCGCGCCGTTCGGAACGCTCCGCGAACTTCGTCGTCCTCTTCTCTCGCCACGGGCGACCTCTTACTCGTGACAAAGTGGCAAATTCAGTACAAAGGCATATTCGGCAGCTTTTTTGATACGGCAGATATAGCGATGATCTGTTATAACGATCGGACTTTTCGTTCTTCTTGATATCGTTATAAGTGGACTGCACTGTATAATGTGCAACATTGTGACAGCCAGTATGCATTTATCAGAACCTCTCCTTAGCTTTCAGTTTACGTCGTCTATCTGTTCATAGATGAATAGGCAAAGGAGGAGCACAATTCAATAGACGTCCATTAATTCAACTGCGGTTAATTTGATTTTTCGGTAAATTCGATCCTGACCTAAGGGCCTGTCCATGCGCATGCATTTCTGTGAGCCAAAACTTTCAATATTTCGACCCTAAAATTAGCCGTCGCTGGATAATTCAAACTTGACCAGTCAGCACGCATGCTATGGTGACCCCAATAGCAATTTCTTTAGAGGCCATGTCTGCATCGGTGAATTTTTGGGGACAGTGAATGTGTTGAGCACAAGTCATTTTCCATCAAAAACGCCTATTTTTTCCCCAACGAAATTGGGCGAACATTGCCTGCAAGGTGCAGTCAGACACGAAACCAAAACTGCCTTCACGGCATTTTGTGTGCTTTACCGCATAACAAGGATGTGCTGCTGCAAAGCTGACTTCAAAAAAAAAAAATTACCGTAGCTTGCACTTGTGGCGTAAGGCTAAAGAAACAGAGGAGCTGATCGGCACCTAGCTGGTCCTGGCCTTACGGGTTAAGCTTTTCTGTAATTTATTGATTATTGATTGATTATTAATTACCTATTGATTGGCTATTGCAAGGTATTGGCCACGTATTTGGGCTAGGCACTGCGAAGTCATCCCCAGCATTTTCCAGAATTTATTGATTATTGATGGATTATCGATAAGCTTTTGATGGGCTATCGATTGGCTATCGCAAGGTGAAGCGAGGCACAGCTGTGCGCTGTGACATCATCGCTAGGCGAGTTTTTACGAACGCTACGCAGGGAAACGAAAAGCTTAAACTGCTCCGCTGTTAAAAAAGTGTGGTGAAGTTCATTTTAGGAAACCGGCTGCCATTGTGCAGCACATATTAGACCAGGGGTTCTCAAGTACAGTCATCCCACGGAACCCTGCTAAGCTCCATAAAGTGCCAAGGAACCTCCCCCCCCCCCCCTTCCCCGAATTAACCGAATGTCGAGGTATCAAGAAAACAATAAACAAATACTTCACTACGTCATCGCGCTTCTATTTACTCAATGAATCGTCAAATCTTGTTTCTATTTAGCACAAGACCAGTGCGGAAGCTGAAATTCTCTTCATCTCATGACTGATTAGCGCTAGCAGCGGCGAAGGCCTCGCGACATCCTTCGCGGCGCGAGTTTTCATCTGAGACGCGCATTGCACACCAACGGGCGCACATCTCGATTATTTTTTCGCCACTCAGCTGCTCGCCAACAAATTGTCCGTCCATTGCGATGTAGCTGGTGCTTTTTATCTTCGACAGCTTTGCACTGAATCAAAGCGAAACAACCGCGGCCGCTATCGACGATCATGGACGGCGACTTTACGGTTCAGAAGGCAGGCGGCTGACGCACGCACAAAGTCAAAACGAAACTACCGTTCGCTGCAAGAAGTGCGGACGAAACTGCGGCCGGTCGCTATCGACGCTGCCATGGGAGGCGACTGCGCAGTTGTGAAGGCACGCAGCCAACGCGCGCATCGAGTGAAAACGAAACTACTATTTGCCGCAACCGCGGCGGACGAAACTGCGGTGGTTATCGACGCGATTAGAGATAGCGACTACGCACTTCGCCGCCAACGCGGTGTTGCGCGCGGCGATAAATGCAAGAATAAAGGCTTTAAATGTTAGGCACGAAGCGCTTCGGCGTTGCTGTCAGTCACGTTCCGCTTACGATCGCCGCTGAGGACCACGGCGATGTGGACTACGCCGATTCGTTTCGGTTGGACGCTACGCCGTTCTTGCTCTTCTGCGGCGCGCATTTGCGGTGCTCCGCGCATTTTTTTTTTTTTTCCCTCCAACGTATACGTCAGTGCGCACACTATCGGCACCGACCCTATCTACAATTAGGAGAAACGCGCATGGTGGTAAGCTACGGCCTCCGAGATTCAAGTGTGAAAGCTTAGGCGCGCTGCCCGTTCTCAGAGGTTGGGTGGCTAAAAGCTGCTTGCGTATTTATTGCGCAGTTCGCGCGTTGCTGTTACGCACTGTGATGTGCTTTTTGACACTCGGGCATGGGTAATGGAGGTTCTTTCGATCAAGCGCACCTCGTGTTCGCCGTTTAGACACTTGTCGAGAGCGGGACCAGGGAAAATTTATCAGTGGCTCGCGGAACCCCGAGCAGGGGCCTGCGGAACCCGTAGGTTCCGCGGAACCCACTTTGGGAACCCATGTATTAGACCCTTGTCCATTTTTCTTGGGTGCGAGTTAGATTGCCACTTTGGTTAGGAGCTGTGATGTCATTTCTACATTAGTGTTCTACTTTAGACACATTGAAGCGGTGCACTTGTTTGATTTGGAGCCGTGTTAAAATAGTGCAAAAACTGCCAATAGAATCAGTGGTGTTCTACCGTTTTTTTGTTTTTTTTTTTGTTTTTTTGTTTCTGCATCGTGTTTAATTCAACTCGCCTGATAATGTGATCAGCTTTGTTGGTCCTTTGAGGGTTGAGGTAATGCAAGTCGACTGTATTAATATCGTCAGGTTTTATTGTTCTTGCTGGCATATGATTGCGCAAGCAGTCGTCAGCAGTCGTTTGTCAGCAGTCGTCAGAGCTGTGGGATGGAATCGTGAATCCTGCTCACATCACATTCCTATCAGTGATTTTCAAAGCGAATGCACCATCTACTAGGAGTGAGTGAGCAATGAGGCTTTGCAGTTAACTTTATAGCAGTGCATGCCTTACCTGTTCATCTGCTTAGCAGACAATGCATAATGCTTGTAATGGCCATTCCTCTTGTCTTGTTCGAAAAGCTTATGTCTCTGTGCCCAGTCCTCTCCTAACTGCTCCTGAAAATTGTGTTACGTAGAATTGTATCGAGGTTCCACTGTAATCAGTGAGTGCTGCATTATTGTGTGAGGAGTGGCATAAAGAAAAAAAGATAGCTTGTCTATGTATAATCGTCGGAATTCTGATAGGAGTGATGGCTTAGAGATTTCACATCTCTACCGAAATCTGATGACGATTTTTTGGTACCTAGTGCAGTGTATAATGTGTGGTTCAGTAAGAAAAGCACAGCAAAAGCAAAGAAATCCATATCTGACCACCATGAACTTGGTTATCGCGCTTGAGATGGCAGCCGTAGCATTGGTTGCCACGCATCCGGCCGTGACTGAATGATCATCCAAGAATATGCCTCCCTTGCTGGAAAAACACTGGTTTCGGTACCATCCAAGAGGCATCATGCGCCTGCAGATTTGGCGTCACCGTACGGAGATTTCAGAGTAGGGGCCCCATTCTTGGTTAAACCCTTTGGGGGTGCAAGATATGATCACATTCACGCTCTCCACTGGACGTGTCGGTGCCTACAGGCGATGACGTGCGCTCGAGAAACGCTGCTGCTCAGTGTCTGGTGCCAAGTTACGCGAAACATTGCGAAAGTGATTGCATCTCCGAAAGCGATTAACCGCGAATACCGCTCCATGGTAGTGCTGCCATCACTGACTGACACTTTGCACCATGGGCAATGCGGTATAAGCCTCGAGCAAGACTTGCCGAAGTGGACTAAAGGAAGTTTAATCATAAGGTTTTGTTTTGTGACTGATTCCCAATCTGTGCTGTCAAATATCGCGCTGACAAAGTTCTTGATAAAGTGAATTTTTGCTTTCTCTGCCGATTTTGCTATTGCGAGATTCAACTGTACAGTATAGACCACTTATAACGTAACTGCTTATAGTGCAGGACCGGATATAGTGCAGTCTTTTCAGACTCCCGTTAATTTTCCCATAGCACTTCATGTATACACGTATCACTTATAGTGCAGTTGCGGGAAACGAAATATCGGTTACCGGGCGGCTGCCTGGGAGTACAGAAGTCAGCGGAGACGGCGAACGCTCCCCGCAAAAGGGTGCCCCAAGGAGTGCTCGAGGAAGAAAGAGAGACGAAGTGGAGGAGAAGGGCACGTGGTGCGAACGAACAGCCAGTGAGGCTGAAACCAGAATCTCAAGTGCGAGTCGTGAATGATCACGGTGTGCATAGCACGCTAGGGCCGCGAAACTGCCAATGCCATCCAACGCTCGCTTCACGATAACGGCAGTAAACGAGACTTCAGGGAGCGGGTGGCGCCAGCACAGCACGGCGAAGGGCGCATGCGGAGACCGTGGAATGTGAGGGAGGAGGGCGGCAGGGAAGCGTTTTTCGCCTCGGAAACTCCGCCGCTTCGGTGGCTCCCCTTGCCCTCCCTCGTAGGTAGCTCCCTCACTTTCGACTGCCACCGTGCGCGCCCGCCGCCGCTCCAGCCGGCCCGGCGCCAGCTCCCCGAAGTTTCGTTTTCTGCCGTTATCGGGAAGCGGGCGTTTGCCGGCGTGGGGCAGTTTCGGTGGCCAGCCTGGGGCAGCGCCGCTGCTTCCCTCTGCGCCGTAGCCGTAGCATGCAAGGTCAACACGTGACTAGAAAGTAGAGGAAGCATAAAGGAGAAAGAAAGGTTCACTGCCATTTTCTACGCGTGGCGACGGTAGCGTGGCTGAGACATCGGCACGTACACGCATGTTCCGTCGCAACGCAGAATCGGCGACCTTGCCAATTGAGAGAGGGTGAAATTTCCGCCACGTTTTTTTTTTTCTTTCTTGTTCTGTTCGCGCGCGACATTGAGGGGTCTCTCCGAAGCTTTTACTCTATGGCGGTGGCGGAGCAATGCTGGTCGGAGGCGCCGCCGCGTGATTTGGTTCGAATTAACGAGATTCGAATGTAAATTGAGTGCAAACGTTCTAGCCGCATTTCTCGACTGTCACATACACGTGGCGGCTCGGTGCACATGTTTTGCATATGTGCGGGCCTTGAAAATTGTTGCTTTGGTTATAGTGTGGTACCGCTTATAGTGCGGATAGGAGTCGCGACTTACGTTATAAGCGGTCTACTCTGTATAATATTTTACTGGTTGATTAGTGTGCAATTTTTTTTTTCTCTTTCCTTCTGTTTCTTTCTTTCTGGTTTGTTTTGATCCTCTGAAAAGACTACATTTCTTTGCCAATGTTTTGCATGTAGCAGCTGGAGTTGCTCGAGTTGCCCGAGTCAAGGCGAAGGGGCAGGAGACCTCGGTTGGACCCTAGCAAGCTGGATCCGCACTGCCTCACCGGAGATGAGAATGTCTCTGTGATCAATCGGCTGACCGGGAAGAAGGTCAGAATCTTTTTGCGTGTATCCTTTGTCACTTATCATGAACTGTACAGCACTCCTTGAGGCAATCCATTGAATGAACTTTTCTTACAGATCACTGGAAGCAAGGCACCTCCTCTGAAGCACCTTGCCGAGTGGTTAGAGAAAAACCCCATGTTTGATGTTGACCCAAAATGGTCACAGCTTGTCAAGGAACGGGTATGCAATCTTGACTTTCTCCTTGTTCTCCTCAATTGCTTTTCTTTTTGTCTTGTCATTCAAAGGGCCTCTGGTTAGTTTTGGGCATTGCAAACAAACAGTTGTGGCATGGTGATGATGTCATGAAGATTGTGTCTGCAAATGATGCAGACACAATGCAAACAGCACCGTTGTTTGCCATGAAAATCATTGAAAATTCAAATGTAAGCATTGCAGCACTCATCCACAAAGCAGCCAATCTTCTTGCCAGCAGAGATGGCATCATAGCTCTCACTTATCAGGTCACGGCACCTGCATATTGTGCACACATAGCCAATGGCAATGTGAATAAAACGAGGATTCCCATGAAACGAACAGTGCACAAAACTGACAGGGAAAATGTGCCACACAGCAAGAAAAAGGAAAAGGGGGAAAACGTAGGCGGGGCTCATAATTTGTGATGGGCCCCGGCTCTGATTTGAGAAAAGACAGGCGAGAAATGCTGCTGTAAGACCTTGGCCAAGGCCAACGTCTTACAACGTCTATCCTCGTCTCTCGGCGAGGGTAGCTCCTCTTGCACCATCATTTTCCAACATTTGATTTGCTTATATATCTGCTATTCCTGAGCGATATTCAAAAATTTTTGTGCTGGAACACCCCCTGCATGGCGTTTTACAAGTTAGTTTACAACCAGAATTTCCTATGGTGATTGGCTCAGCACAACAGCAGACAAAGGACGGAAAGTAACAATGGAAATAAGCGCCAACTTCCAACTGAACTTTATTATCGTAAGCACACATTTTAACCCTAGCACACATGACCACAACCTAAAACTGCCGAACTTAAAGACGTTGCAAATCTGCAAAGCAACAATTAAATTAAGACGGTGCACCATCTTTTGCATGTTGTAGGTAAGAAAGTTCAGTTTTGGACAAGGTGACTGAAGGTTTACTGATGCAATGGCCTTTAGCAATAGCCGCTGCTTTAAGGATCATTCTGGTATTATCACCTGCATGCCTAGTTATTATTACGGTCTTTTCAAGAAACGGAGTTCAGCCACATTGATTACAATGTAAAGCATAAAACACCTCTCTTCCTTTCTGCACCTGGAGACTGTGTTCCTATAATTTCACATTCAGGCTTCTGCCAGTCTGCCCGACATACCTTAGTCCACAGGAGAGGGCAATTACACCACCACACCCAATGAGCTAGGTGGAATGAGTGGACTGAGGTAGGGCAGACTGGCAGATAAGATGCTTGAATGTTCGCACTCGTAGACCTTATTGGCGATGAAGCATGAGATCAGATGCACCAGCTGTAGACTGACGGCTGTAGTAGTGGATTACAGATTCACATCAAGTCCCTTTCATGTCCCAAATGTCTTGGCGGCATGCACCTTTTGGCCAGCAGGTTGGCTTGATTGGGCTGCACTTGGCAGGCCAACACGCGGATCCTGCACGATAACACCGATCGCATTGTTGCGTATTCAGAGTGGTGCAGAGCACATGTACGTAATTTATTCCCGTGCCTTGTGTAGGCACAGCAAGATGTTTCTGGGTCATCAAAATTTGCAGGAGGCCCTTTGCTGGCCGGTCAGAAGCACCCCAGTGTCATTTCTTTTACATAGACCTGTTTTCTTGCTAATATCTACATGTATATGCCTATAATGAATATCTGAAATAACGAAGGTATTTTCGTGGCCGATGCATTTTCTTTATAACAAGGTTCCGCTGTATGCAGTAGAACCTTGTTCACACGATCCAGTTTTTTAACCCTTTGAAGGTCGAATTTTGTTCGCCAAATACGACCCCCCAGGGTCGATTTTTTTTATTGCTGATTTAAATTCTTCGAAAGAACCTATTTCGAAAAAATAGGGTCGTAATCTGTTTAAAGTTAACAGTAAAGTGAGGAAAAAATTGTTTGTGTTGTAAAATACACAATGTTTATTCATGAATAAGAAGATAAACACACTGAAAAATGGTTGTGTGCACGTCCGGAAACCGAAACAAGTGAGAAGCCTTTGTCTTATCGCCAACAAGGTGCAATAGAGCTTTTGCGATCTCCAAAAAAGGAAACGCAAAAACGGCAGCATCGTTTGTGTATATACGCGCCTGCCTGGGAACAGGTGTAATCGCGCTGCGGTGGGCGATAAACGATCGAGTAACAAGCGGTCACCCTTTCAGAGATTTGAAACCAGATAGCCATCAGTTTAGCGCGTGCAACAAGCGTGATCTGCCGCCAGAGAAAACCGTAACTTGCCGCCAGTGCCGCGCGTGCGCCCGGATGCGCAGGCGATAGTAGTCGACGCGCCGTTGCCATAAAAAAAAAACAAAAAAACGGAGAGGCATTGGCGTAAGTAAAAAATTCCACGTGTTCCCATTGAGTGGCACCACATGCCAAGCAAAGGAAATGATCGAAAGAGGCGCGCACTTGCCACCGCCGTGCGCGCGCGCTCCTGGATGCGTGAGCGATAGCTGACGTACCGTTGCCATAAAATAAAAAAAGGAGAGGCATTGGTGCAAGTAAAAAATTCCACATGTTCCCGTCAAGTGGCAGCATGTACCAAGCGAAAGAAATGATAGAAAGAATCGCGCACTTGTTGCCGCCAAGTGCGCACGCACACTCAGATAAGCGAGCGATAGACGACGCGCCGTAGCCATAAACAAAAACAAAAAAACGGAGAGGCATTGGCGCAAGTAAAAAATACCACGTGTTTCCGTCAAGCGGCAGCACATGATAAGTGAAAGAAATGATCGAAAGAGGCGCGCTCTTTAAATGTACAAGCGATATCGTACATGTACGCCAATGAACATTTTGAGGGTGTTCGCGGAGGCCGTACATGTACGGTATTGACCCTGAAAGGGTTAACGATTTCCCAGCCCCAACGTTCATGATTGAGTACACAAACTGTAACCCAATACAGTTACGCTTTTTATTTTTTTACTGGTTCATATGTTCCTCGAAAACATGACCTTTCAGTACCACTGATCCTATGATACATTTTCCAGTCCCCAGATTCCATGTGGGAACAAAAATGTGAACATGTGCTTCCACACGATGCCTTGGAGGTAGCAGACGATGCACGTTAGACCCTGTAAATGAGTGCCCTGAGTTAAAGAAGTCTAGTAGCACATCCTGGCGAGTGGAAATGCAATTTCAAATGAGCTTGTGCAACTCTATAGAGATGGCACAATCAACAACCAGTGGTGTCAAATACGCACAAAATATCAAACATTACATTGGCACTGTACATGTACGGCAAAAACCCTCACAGAGTCAAACACATTTTGTGAAACACTTCGTATATTTCATAGTAGCCTTTTGCAGCACTTTTGTCCGTTCTCAGAGGAATTGTTTTAGTTATTTTGCCTTGCAGGGTTCGTTACTTCTGTACTGATTTCGTTGCTGTCTTTTTCCGTTGCTTTTTTTTTTTTTTTCTTCTACTTGTACACACTGTCTTTTCTGTCTGTGAAGCGTACACAGACCAGCATAGCAATTTTTTTTTTAATAATTTCTTGTGCAGAGGTGGTTGCAGCAGGCAAAACAAAATGAAGATGCGAAAAACCAGATGTCTCAGTCAACATCTGCAAGGCGCAAACGTGTAAGTACTGCTTTTTCTATTTCTTTTTTGTTAGGCGTTTGACTTTGAAAATACAAGGGACCATATCTTAAAGGGACTGACAACCGATTTTTAAGGACCTAGTATTTTTCTGACGCAATGAAAAGCTAATCTTTGGAAGTGTTTTATACCTGCGCTGGTTACTTCCAAAGGCGCACGGAAATTTTGATCTGAGCAATCTCCAAAAAACAGGGAAGTCTTTACGCCAGCAACACTTTAAAAAGTGAGGGCAATGCCAGCACACCTTGCAAATTAGTGGGTGGCTTTCATGGGAGTGAGTGCAACTTTTGTTAACCGTTCACATTTTGTCCTTTTTAGCCACTTCTGAAAATAAAAAGCTGCTGCAATAAGTTGCTGCATCTGTGACTTCTGCAAATCCTAGTGCTAGCGGCAATGTGGTGCCCTCTTTTAGCCGTGGGTGCAAGTTCTCACAGCACCACTTCGGTCTCCGAGATGCTACTGTGTCCGCCACCCATTCTAGGAGGCCATTCTGCCGCTTTTCTGCTCATATAACAATCGAAGGTTTAGCTGTGCATTGTAAGTTACAGGAAAAATTATAATTTAAAAAGTGTATTGCATTTCAATATTTAAGAAAGCCCCGGTGGGGGGTAAGTGTTTGTTATGCCAAGTGCTCCAAGTGTTCAGCATCAACCACGTGTTCGTTATGTGTGGTAAATTCTAGCAATTTTTTTTTTGCGGTTACTACTGAGCCTAATCTATGGTGCACAAAGATTGCATCCAAAAACAGCCACGAATGCATAAAACATAGACATAAGTTATGGGAATGACCCAAGTCGTTTTTTTCTCACCTTGAAAGCACAGACCGTATTTACTCGATTCTAATGTGCCCTCGATTGTAACGCACACCCCGTTTTCCGTGGTCAAAAAAGAAAAAAAATTCCTTTACAGTACCACGCACAGGAATACAACTTTCTCTCATTTGGAAAAACAGATTTACTCCTGATGCACTGAAGTTGCGATTAATAAATAAAGTTGGTTTCGCCCGAAAGGCGAAGCATCGAATGCGATAGCAAATTAGTATACCGCTATACGAAGTAAGGATAGCAGTTTTATTGGCTGTATAAACTTGCAAACATTCGCTTACTAAATAAGTAAGCACGGTGTCACGCGGGCACAAACACACATGAACACATCTCGCTCGTTGAACGCAGAAACGAGCTGTCAATACGCTGGAGTGACGAAGCACGGCAAGCAAATTGGCCTTCGTGCTAGCATGCCTCTCCTTCAACAAACACAGCGCGCAGCCGACTTTCCCCGTCGCAGATCGCTTTCAAGATAGGGCCAACGCGATCGTAACGTCAAAGTGGATCGTTACAGAATATGTCCTGTTTCAGTCCACTGAAACTCTTCCACATTGCTTTGCTGGCGAAAATCCTCTCCTTCTTTTTTCGCCAGTCCCACACGCAAGTTTCGGATTCTCCGAACGCCCGTGAAGCAGCCCGATTTCCATCCGTTTCCGCACGCATGATCACTTTCCTTTTAAATGTGGCATCAGGATGAACTCGGCACTTCATGCTGATAGAGCAGACGCAGAAAACGGGAACAAAGACGGTAGACAAATGCCTAAGCACGTGTACTGCAGCACATGGAGGAAGCTACGGTAGCTAGGCTAGAGTGTGGATAGGCTCGACGCGTGTGCGAGGCGGTCATTTTGAAATGCCGCCGGCTATATGGTAACGCAGATTTAGGGTCGTACTAGACTCTAATGCGCACGCAATATTTGGACCTGTTTTATGGGAAAAAAAGTGCCCATTAGATTCGAGTAAATACGGTATTCTGAGTCGGAACCTGTTCACGAGGAATCCACACATGAGCCCGTTGCTTTGGCTGCTTCAACTCCAATAGTGTCATCCTGTAACAGGTAATTTTTTGAGCATGACGGTTATCCTTTGCGCCTTAACAGTTGCCCTTTGTTACTAGCACGCTCCGTGCGCCTTTCTCCTGAACTGTTTTGCTGCATGTCGGAGTTCAGTGGCATTTGATTCGCACTCCCAATTTACAAGAGCACAAAGTTCTTGTCTTGCTGTATTCTTATTGCGAATCATTAAACCTCTACAATTTTTCTTCATATGCGGAAGGCAGCCACTGACACAACGTTGTCCTCCGAAGTGAAAGCCCGTGCTGCCGCATGAAGCACATTGTCCAGCTGCTGCCTGTCTTAAAGTTTGTAGCCGGGATGCCGTGCTTTTTTGCAAGTTGGCGTGCCCCATTCTGTATTGTTTCATCCGATACAGCACGGCGATTGCGTCGGGAGTTTTATGACGTGGTAAAATATTGTTTCTTCGGCCTCTGGGTAGTGGCCTGTCTTCATTCTGTGGAAAGCCTGGTGTGTCTTGCTGATAGCCTTCAGCTTTTTGTGTCGCCATCTCAAATGCATATTTCATTGACGCCGAAGTGTTTCCCAATGAACAGTTGCCATTCTCTAACGCAGACTCAACAGCTTTGAGCTTGAAGCTATGTTAGCGTAGCTTCTATACCAACCCATTGCGACACGTGCTGGCAGTCTAGTGACTCCATGCACGTGTCAACACGACCAATGGCCAATGAGGGGGGCGCATTCGCTATGCGAGTAAATGCGATATGTTAAAGTCAAATCAAAAAGAATGTGAATGTGAAAAAAAGCAGTTATGCCCACAGAGTGATCGAACAAGGAACTGTATGCAAAATGGAAATTATTGTGAACATGACAGCACTCAGGGGTGGGACTCCTGTGCCAGTTGTGCCATTTTGATACAAATGCAGATTCCTGCGCCAAACTGTGCCAAACACAGAAAATTTACCGAAATTTCACTGCGCTGCGCCAGAACGGCTTCGGCATGTGTGCTCCGGCAGTGGCCGCGGACAGCAAGCGGATTCGTTCTCCGAAAAAGAGTGCAGCCGATCACATTCCGCAGGCCGCGTGACGGCGCCTCCCTCACAGTTTCTCGGGATTTTCGCGCTTATAACATTGGACTTTTCGGTGCTTACGGCAAGTGGCCACTCCCGGCTGTTTTCACTGCTGTCAGAACGGCCAGGGCGGCTGTATTGCTGTATGTAGAGTGTACTAGAATACAGTTGATTGGGCAGAGCCGTGCGGCGCTCCCTAGCCGAGGCGCAAAACAATGAATAGTAAGCTGAGAGAACTGCGAGCGAACTAGATATTATAGGGAGGGGCAGTAGGTTCAGCGGGCGGGCGTCTCCACCCACCGGGCCAGTTTACCGTAAAAATATTCCAATCTGTTTTTAAGCCCACATGGGCGAGGCCTGAGCCATTTTGACACATCACAAAGGGCTAATGGCGGATTTGGAATAAAAAGTCGCAGTTTCGCCCGAAAGGCGAAGCATCGATTGCGATAGTACATTAGTAGACAGCTACACGAAGTAAGGATAGTAGTTTTATCGGGCGTATAAACTTGTAAACATTGGCTTACTAAATGTGGATGGGCGAATAGTGAATTTGAGGTCCGAAGCGAATTCGAAGCGAATAGTGATTTGGTCGAATAATTTCGAATTGAATAGTTCAAATAGTATATATCACTTATTACAGTAAAACCTAATCAATTGAATTTCACGGGACCGAAAAAAAATGCCTAATTTAACTGAATGCCGAATTATAAGGGTATACAGAAAACAATAGTTAAATGCTTACTACATCAGCACGATTTTATTAGTGGAATGGATGAGCAAGTCCATTTGCCATTTTGTACAAAAGCAGTGCGGAAGCTGCAATTCTCGCCATCTCGTGACTGATTGGCTCTCGCAGCGGCGATCGAGGCTTCGAGACTTCCTTTGCAGCACGGCTGCGGCACCTTGAGTTGCAACACGCTTTGCACTACCGCGTGCACATCCCGATTATTTTTTCGCCAGTAAGCTGATCGCCAACAGATCGCACGTTCATCGCGATGTAGCCAGTGTTCTTCATCCTCTACAGCTTTGCACCGAGTCAAACCGAAACAACAGTTCGTCACAACCGTCCCCGCTATCGACGCGATTATGAACGGTGACTTTGCGGTGCTTAAGGCACGTGGCCGATGCACGCACAGAGTCAGAACGAAACTACCTTTCGCTGCAACAACTGCAGACGAAATCACAGTCCCTATCTATGTGATCATGGATGGCGGCTACGCAGCTTTTTAGGCACGCGGCCGACATGTGTATTGAGTCAAAACGAAACTGTTTTGCCGCAACCGCTGCAGAAGAAACCCCGCCCGCTATCAACGCGATCATGGATGGCGACTATGAAATCCCGCGGCCAACGCGTTGTCATGCGCAGCGGTAAACACAGTAAAGGCACAAATAGGCACGAAGCGTTCCGTCCTTGCAGTCATTCACGTACGATTTCCGCTGATGGCTTTGGCGATGCGTACTCTGCCGCTTCGTTTCGGTTGTATGCTAGCACCGTTTCTGCTCTTTTGCGTCGCACATTTCCGGCTCTTTAAAGCAAAAACGTATAGCCTTCGAGATTGATGGTTCATGTATGGCAGCCATGACTTAAAGCATAGCCTCCGAGATGTGTTTTTCTACCGACAGTCCATGGCTTCTGGCTGCCTATTCAGGAGCGCCGAATAATTCGAAAATATTGAATACCTGAATTCGAATCGGAGTGAATAACGAATATAGAATAATTTGATCGAATATTCGACAATACTGAATATTCGCCCATCCCTATTAAATATACATGCATGGTGTCACGCGCGCACAAGCAAACATGAACACATCGCAGTCGATGACCACGGAGACTCACTGTCTAAACGCTGGAGTGAGGAAGCGCGGCAGCAGCAGTGAGCTAACTAAGCGGCGAAAACACAGCACGCACGAAGCTATGAGCAATCGCACTCTGTCCCCATCACAGACCGCTTTCATGATAGGGCCCGCGCTGCCGCGCCATACGCAGCAGCCCACCTCCCTCCCTCCATTCCCCACGCAGTGCTTTGCGCGTGATCAAATACATGTGCGCGTCCTTCCCGCTTTCCTCCCTTGCGGCCGCGAGATTGAGCCGCCATCGTCGGCTCACCCATATACGATTTCACTCGCACATACAGCATACAGCGCGCAGCGACCATGTTATTGCCCCTGGACTTCATACGGAACATCACGGCGACGACAACGGCAGTGGTGCGTCTGGAGTGTCCATGATTGCTATTGCAATAAAGACAGATTGGAATAGTTTTACGTAACACCAGCCCAGGGTTGATTGCGGCTCTCTGGGTCTGCGGTGACATATCGTGGCCCAGAAATTATGTTAACGCATCGATTGCACACATAATTTGAGAACATTTTCCGCTATCGCCATGAGCGTCGGCGCGGGAAATATATAGTTCGATTGTAGTTCCAACTGATGTTTTCTGCTTTACATGAAAACATGCGCCGTGCCACTACTCGACCCACTCTTCCATATTCTATTATGCTATAGCTACAAAGCGTGCTTCTGGTATGCGCTTTGTGTTCGTTTATTCTGACTGTGGTTTTGAAGTGTGCTGCCATATTCCATTATTCCACCAAAATTCAGATTGGCCTGCTCCAAAATGCAATTTTGTCTGCGCCAAACTGCTCCAAAACCCAACTTTGCTTGCTCCAAAAATTGCTCCAGAATGACTTTGGGACATCCCTGAGCACTGCTGCTGTGTTAAACAGTAGGAATTCTTGGCATATTTATCATAATGCAGCAGCTGCGACAAGAAAAAGCAAGGCAGCTATTGTGCAATAAAATAAGAAGTACGATGTATTCATCAAGAATCACTAGTATAAGTGACAGTATCTCTTATTCATCTTGCAGATCTGATGAGCTGTGTTTGGTTGTTAGGACGCAGTAAACCAAACGCAGCATTAATGGCAGTTAAGGAGCACATATCCTGGAATGCGACTTTACAATCCGGAAAATATGATAATAGAGTATTCAGTTTACTAGCATCTCTACCTGCAGTGGTCATTTTGCTCTGCGTTATGAGATGAACACCACATAGAAATTGTCAACTGCTTCTGTAAACACCACATTGGTGATGCTGCATTAAACACTACAACACACCCGGTTGTGATTGAGATGCAATTGAGAGCAAATGCTGGCAGCATTGCTCACTTCAAAAGTGTTCCTTTGCTGGTGTTTTACTGTGCGAGATATTGTGCTGAAAATCGAGTACAGTAGACTTTCGTTAGTTCGAATCGAGTAATTAAACTTTTCAGTTAATTCAATCTTAACTGAAAGTCTGGGTCAGCGCCCATGCATTTCTATGGGCCCAAAGTTTCATTATATTTATCCTATAATTGACCTTTGCTGGATAATTCGAACTTGACTGGTCAGCAGGCATGCACCTGACCAATGGTGACCAATGGACAATTGGGCCAGCAAATGCATGGAACTCAGGTTATCTCCAGTGCTGTGATTTTAGCTACTTTGTCGCTAGATTTAGTGACTTTCATGCCTGTTCAGCGACTTTACAGAACAATTAGCAACATCTCAGCGACTTGGAATTTAAGGAAGCGGCTTTGAAAATAGCTCTCTAAGTGCACTTCATTATTCGAAAGTTACATGTGAGCTGAGTAATTTGGCTATATAGCACCTAGGCTCATTGACGATGATCAAGCAGTGGTTGCCTTTACAGGATTTTCAGTGGGCTCACAAAATACTTGTTTTTCTTTTTTTTTTTTTTTTTTTTTTTTTTTTTTACGAAACCAATTTGAATGGGTCTTAACGCTCACTGTTGTGCACTTTTACTAAGTATGTTCGTTCGGTGTACATTTATGGATTTTATTGTTAGATTTAGAATGCAGCTGGTAAACAGTAAGATTGATTGACTGTATAAAGGCGTATACATGGGAGCGCATGGGCTCGTTCACACGAGCCTGAACATACTGCTTCCTTATCGCATGGGTTTTGACAAGTTAGTACTGCGAAGAAGCTTCAGGTAGACCAAGAAGCACAGTATTGCCCTGCATAAAGGTTGCGTGATTGTTATCACTGTGTTAACATGTGACCTTGTACGTCTTGTAAAATTTTACTGTCTTTCGTGAGCACAGAGAACTAGAAAATTTTCAGGGATAATGTAGACTTAAGTGCCTTTATGTTCTAGAAAGATCAGACTGTTTGCATTCTATTGAATTGTGCTGCATTTGAAACCTCACAATTTGAGGTTAAACCCTGAATTTCAGCTTTCCTTGTCCATTATGTAAGTATAATAGTAATGTAAAAGCCCACCACACACTGCTGGTAAAAACACTGCCTATTCCTCGTTCACATGGGCCCTACACAAACATGAGACGTTTCGGTAAATGATTTACACCCTTAGCATATATTATTGTGTTTCAAAATGCCTATGTTACCTAAAATTTACTAGTTTAGTGACAATATTAGTACCATTGCAGCAAAATTTAGCGGAAGTTAGCAACTTTTTGTGTGAATTTAGCAACACGCATCAATAAATTAGGGCAGCATTGGTCATCTCCCATCGAAAACGCCTATTTTCGGCCAGCCGGTGAAAGCTTTAAAGCGAGACCAGTAGCTCACAATGTATGATTACAGTACAGTCAATCTTTCAACTAACTCTATTATGACCGAAAGTCCTGCCTGGTGCCCATGCTTTTCTATGGGCCCAAACTTTCGTTATTTTTATCCTAAAATTGGCCTTTGCCTGATAATTTGAACTTGACCAATCAGCATGCACGCCGCTGACACCTATGGTGACCCCCCAATAACGACGCCTTTACTAGTAGCTAGACTCTAGAGCACTACATGGGCCCGGCCCAACCCGCTGGCCGGGCTCAGGCCTAGAAGCTTCGACCTCGGGTCGAGCCTGGGCCTCAGTCGGGCCCGGATTAGGCCCGGACATGCTATATGCAACTCCACAAAACTGAAGCCTATAAAAAATTCAGCCCTATGCAAATTTTAGGTCGTTGGTGTCTGTCGGTTTAGAGAAAGTCGAGGCAGGAAGGTGACAACACAGCAGCTGTACGCTGCACAGATTCGTGTACATTAGCGGTGCTCTTCAGTGGTAGAGAAAATGGTACCAGTGATCAACTGCGCCCACTGTATGCCACACTTTTTAATGTGATCAGCATTCTTTGCCTACTTCAAGCACTTTTTATCTATATATTCTTAAATCTCACTATAACCAAGTCAAACGGGCGCCAAATTTTTTTCCTTATAACCATTAGTTCTTTATAGCCACTGACTAATTATTATACAGCTAATTATTGTATGCACTTTTACTGTGTATTCACTACAGGTAAGTCATCGCGGAGGTATTAGCTCCCGTCGCAGCTGAGTGGCTGTGTCCACAGGAAAGTACTTATCGAACAACTGCGATGAAACACAAAAACACAAGAACTGATTTTATTGTGATCGACGCAAGCCGCGTGGCCTTTCATGTAGATAGCACGAAAAAGTCTGTGATGATTCGCTGCTGCATCTTCCTCAACCGAAGGACGGCCTTCTCAGCAGCAGCTGCTATCTCGAGACCATCTTCACCGTCTCCGTGCCCGCCAAAGTAACAGCACAGCAGGTCCACCACGCCCAGCGCTTGGGAGTATGTTGGCATGTTCGCACACAGCGGAGTGTCGTCTTCCACGACACATTCGTCATCGCTTCCTTTGTGCGCCCAGGCAGTACCACGAACAAAGTCGTCGTCGGTTAGCTCCTCTGTTGCCACAACATCGGCATCCATGCTTACATAATCACAGAAGGTTTCACCTTCACCCATTACACCAGCATCACTGAGTACTTTCCATGACACTAGTGCAGCTTCTTCTGATGCGGTGGTATCAGCAGGTGCTGCTACTGGTTAAGTCGTTGGTGCCATGGCTGCTTTCGTTAGCCGCCACAAATGATGCATGTGGAAAGCACTTGGCGATGACACTGGCAGTCACCTTCGTCCAAGCTGCGTTAAGCATCTCCAATGCCATGTGTGAATCTATCTTCGTGTCGCGGTTCAGCTTTATGTTAAACATTAGCCGGTCTATTATCTGCTTTCGATATCCAGTCTTAAAAGACATTATCACGCCTTGATCTAGAGGCTGTATTAGTGCTGTGCAGTTTGGGAGCAAGAACCGAAGTTTGATGTTCTCAAGCACTGCAGTTGTGTGGTGGGCAGCACAGTTATCTAAGAAAAGGCATATCCTACGATTCTGCCTCTAACTTTTCATACTCTTTTCTCTTTTCCTCTTTCCTTTAAAGCATTGCGGCGACGTGCTTTTTCCTATCACCAAAGCTGGAAGCTTCTCCGACCAGTCCATGTTCGTACAAAGGAGCGCAGACCTTGCGGTGTTTCCCGCTGCAACAGAGCTCGCGTTTTAATGATAAAGTCGTTTGCGGCAACATTTGGTAAAAGAGACCTGCCTCATCAGCATTGAGCATATCTTTCTCTTCATACCTTTAGGAGGGATCCAACATTGGCTTTCACCCACGACCCAGCCATCACTTGTAACAAAGCTGTCACAGCCCATAATACAAGCAAAGTCTCTGGCTTTTCTCTGGAGTAGTGCCCCACTCTCGGGAAAATTAGCAGCCCTTGCATCCAAAAACCACTTGAACAGCACCTCTTCCACTGCTTCAAAGGCAGGAGACCGCAGGTTCTTTCACAACAGCGCCAGTGATGACTTCCTTGCTGCTGAGAATTGTAGAAAGTGAGCTCGGCACGATGCCGAAGTCTTTGGCCACTTGCATTTTCTCATGTAACCGGCAACACGGCGTAAAAAGCAAACAGGCTGACTGACCTACTCCCGCTTCCGAAACACTGCAAACGAGGGCGCACAGCACGCTAACAGAAGTTAGGCTTGACCAGCTTGCTCAGCTTGGCTTGGGGCGTTGCTGGTGCAGGGCAGCTGCGGGAGACTTAAACTGCCACATTAAGAGGCACGCAAAGCGCCGTGCATTTTAACAAATCGTTATGTTGTGTGCAAAGCAGGCGGTTATTGTCATTTTGGAACGAAAATTTTTCGTTATATCCCTTGATCAGTACGAAAAAATTTTAAACATGGGTTTCTATGGGGACTTTCAAGGGGAAAATTCTTTCGTTATATCCATTATTACATTATAAACCGTTTTGCTTTAACGAGATTTAAGTGTCTCTAATCTATCTATCCTACACCATGTGACCCAATTGTTAACTACTAACTTTAGCCACTACGTATATATCCTCAAGGTCATGGTAGCTCCATCGATGGCATACAGTCATGATCGCCCCGTTCTAGTCATGTCGTTCTCGTAATGCTGTTATGCTGTCGTCATTATTTCAGAAACATCGTGAAATTGTCGTCATACCCTCATCGTCATGCCTTCTTCGCAGTTCCATCGACGTCATTCTATCGTAATCATGCTGCCGTCATTCAATCGTGATTATGTCGTGGTTGTCATGCTATAGTCGTCATTGTGTCATCAACGTATGGTCATTGTCATGCATTTGTTGTCATACCAACCACACGTCGTGGTCGTTCCATTGTCGCCAGGCTACCACTGTTGTCGCATCGTCGCCATCATGTCAGAAATGTCATGCAATTGTAATACCGCCGTCATTTTACTGCCTTCTTCCTTCCATCAACATAATTTCTCCTTCATTCCATTATAATTGTGGTATCGTCAATCGTCGTCGTCGTGGCATTGTAATTGCATCATGGTTATTTATTGTCATCGCTTCAGAATCATCCCTTCGTCATGCCGTCATCCTCATAATGGCTTCGTCATTCTATCGACGACATTCCTTCTTTGTAATTACATTGTCGTCACTGCATGCGCCTTCGGCGTACGGTCCTCATCCCACGGTCGTGAGATAACCTTAGTGAGCAATGGTCATTACACAGCGGGTCGATCATAGAGACAGTGTATGTCACATACAGCCGAAGCCCTTGAAATCTTGGGAGGACCACTACAAATTCTAAATAAAGGTGTCTTTTTTTTTTTTTTTGTATGCTATTTTCACATGTTAAGTGACTCAACCCTCAGTTTCGCATCCTTGTACGTCTTTTTCTAGCACTAAGTGGATTCCCTGTGAATTTACCTGAAGCAACAAGCATATCATATTCCAATCTGATGGGGGGGGAAAAACTAAGTTGCCCAAGTTGTACAGTCTCCCGCATTTTTAGCTATATTGTGCGAGAACACTATAATATGGTCGTATGTTGTCCTGAAGGGAACATCGCTTTAGACGGCCCTTGCACAGGGGAGTGCTTGGTGCACTTGAGAGTACTTCTGCCAGTCTTGCTGATTATTGCCGCTTAAAGTCGCGGAAATGACTTGTGATGGACGCTCGCGCGATGTAGCTAAAAATGCGGGAAGTGTACATGCACTGTACTGAAACAAAAGTAGACAGTCCAAATTTGCATTATTGTGAAACATGAATGCCTAAATTGTTAACTGAAACACTGACACCATTATAATGAAGCCGAATAAAGCTATAAAAATGGCATGTTTCATGTGAAAATATGATTGCACATGAGCGTTTGCCTTGGGGATATTTCGGTTTAATGAGAAAAGTTTCAAGTGGCCGTTTAATATGGTATTACTGAAAGCCAATAGACCAGCGCATTTTAACTTACATTTGGTTCGAATTCCAGCACTGTATTTCCCAATTATTATATGAGATTCAAAAGTGAGATGAAATGGCTGGCAGTGTGTATGGGAGTGTTCACTTATTCTATACTATATTGCCGCACAGCTATTAAGAAAACGTAGTATGGCCGTTCATATCACAATGCATGGTGATCAACTGATGTGCTTTTTTGTATCTTCCTCTCTAAATGTAAGCGTTCTTTCCACTCCTGATGGCTGTTGCTAGCCTGATGCCTCCCTATTTTCCTAACTATCCATTGTATATGTGTGTTTTCATACCAAATATTCAAATAATCGTTTGTTTGGCTAGCAGTGAAAATAAATGTTTATTTCTCTCATTAAAGTAGCCAGCAAGAGGAGACGCAGGGCAGAAAGCTGCTTTGATGCAGCTTGAAGACCGCCCGGCGCCTATTGATCACATGACAGTATCTTCACAATCGCTGAGAACTCGACCTAGCTTTTCGTATAGGCTCAAGGGCTAATGAGTCGAACAGAATTGGTCCGCGTACGGGCCAGGTTTAATATCATCCGGCTAGGCTCGGGCGGGCCAATGGATGGTACTTTTGGGCTCGAGCGCAGGCCTGAAAAACCGGCCCGTGCAATGCTCTGCTGTTAGCATGTCTCCACGGAGCTTAGGGGGACACCGAATGCATTAAACAGTTGTCATTTCCTGTCGAAAGTGCCCATTTTCGGCCTGTCCTAGGAGGGTCTTCAATGTCTCATTATGGTCCGAGGATAGCCTGCACATTCAATCGGACACTAAACTAAAACTGCCTTTGCAGCATTCGTATGCTTTACTCCATAACGCGGTTGTATTGCGAAGCTGACTTTAGAAAACCACTGTCATCTTGCAACGCATATTAGACCCTTGCCCGTTATTCTTGCTAATGGTCGGGTGTGCATTAGATTTGAACTTTTTTTTTTCAACAAGCTTTAATGTGATTTTCTCATATTGGCAAAGGCTTTAGCGCAATTCAAAAAAGACAGGGACGTGACAGAGACGCAGGACAGCGCGTGATTTCTCCGCTAGTGTTCTACTTTGGACAGATAGAAAGTGAGTGTACGTTTGATTCGGGGGCTTCTTAGAATAGTGCAAATACTGCCAAATGAACCAGTAATGTATATATATATATATATATATATATATATGCTTGTGTAGTTTTACTCACCGGATAATTGAATCCATTTTGTCAGTCCTGTCAGGGTCGAAGTAACAGAAGTCTACTGTATTTACACTAGTCTAACATGCATATATATATATATTTTTTTTAAGGAAAGTTGGTCTGCAAATTGTTTGTACGGTGTAATCAGATACGAAACCAAAATCGTGTTTACAGTTTGCAACAGCCTATCGTCAGAGCCAGGCTAGCTAGCATTATTGCCATCACAAGTTAGTGACAGACGAAGTTTTCTTCTGTAGCATGATGATGACACGTCACTTTCAGTCTTCATTTATTAAAGCTCATTCAAAAGATTTGCATCCCACTTTTTGGGGCGTTCCAGAAAATAGCATTTGCTGCAGGACGAATTAGTGAAATGGTTGGTCTAGGTGTTGTTTGATAAATGCAGAATATAAAACGTGCAATGTACTGTACAGAAGACACGTTGTGGTTCATATAGCCAGCAGTAAAATGCTTCCCAAAAGAAATGACTATGGGGATTAAGTGTAAATAAATTTTCCTTCTGTTTGCTGTAAAGTTTACTGCTTTCATCTTTTTCTTATTGCCAGAACTGGAAGATTTGTACTGTCGGCGTCAAATGAAACACAAACAGCAGAGCGCACAGCCGAGGCATAACTGAGGGTGTAGTGCACGCTGTCCAGTCGCCATTGACAGGCATACACATCCGTTTTTACCGCACTGCGTGATGATGCTTCCTTCCGCCTTACTGTGGTATTTTCATTTCTTTTCTGGTTCTCTTTTATTTGAAAGCAAGAAAAATAGCACAGAAAACAGAAGCTAAAATTTCACAGTATAGGGCGAGTATTATCACATAGCGTTGGAAAACTGGATATGCTTTTGACGTCAAATAAACAGAAACAATGGTGCGCCTGGTACAGTCATCATTAGAGATAGATTTGCTCATCTGGTTTGCATGCAGGGGGCGAGGATGGCTTGTCCTACTGCAATATTTTCTTTTTCTTTAATTTTTATTTTCTCGCTTTCACATCAAAGAAAACCAGAGCAGAAACTAAAATATTGCAGTATAGTGCGAACATCTTCACGCAGTAGGGTCAAACTGGATGTGCGCGCCTGTCAATGGCGATGACGGGACGCCACGCACTATTCCCTCAGTTAAGCTTCGGCCATGTGTGCTCCACTGTTCCTACTTCATTTGGTGCGGATAGTACTTTGTTTAGGAGTATATGGGAAAGCATGCATAGAAACTGCTGCCGCTGTATCTCAATCCATAGACGGCGTAGAGCAATGCATGCGTTATGCCGAGGGTGTGGGTTTGGCTTCCAAAGGCGGGAAGTTTTTTTTTTTTTTTTTCTTTTTTTTTTGTCTGCTTTCATTTTCTCTTACGTTATTTCTACACTTCATTTCACTACAAATAACATCCCCTATGCTTTCCTTGGCTTTATTGTCTTCATATGTTTGTGACTAACAAAAATTGTGTCCTTGGTTCTCCTTCTCGTTCATTGCATAACGAGGGTCTCGACTCCGGCAGATTTGATGCCTTCAGGTAGCATACAAGGATTCATAATGACTTCATAAATATTTTCTCTCTCTCTCTCTTTTTGGTCAGCTGCGTGCTCCTCAAGTTGAATTTACTATGTGACCCCATCGGTCAGAAGGGCGTTCGACATCCGCCGCCATCGCCTTGAGTGGCATTGGCTAACACTCGCCTCGTTAGATCTTGTACTAATACATAAATACCCAAGAACATGGACGTAGGAATAGCCACTGCCGTAGCTTAATTGGTAGAGCAACACACGCATAATGTGGAGGGTGCGAGTTGGCTCCCATTGGCATCAAGTTGTTTTAAAGGAATAGCTTTCTTTGCCTTTCTTCTGTCATTTTTGTTGTTGGCGGTCGGTGGTTGGACTTACGATACAAAGGCATAATGAAAAGGGTGCATGCTTTTGTGCAGCTGAATTGTGGGGCATGTTAGTTGCTGAATGCCAACTAGTTCTTTGAGACACACGTGGTGTCGCACATGAGCTTTGTGGCATCTGAAGGTTTGCACTTGGCAAGGACAGTCCTCCTCTTCCGCTGCCCTCCCCCCACGAGGCAGCTGCAGTAGAGGGATCCGGCAGGAGAGGAGCATGGCAGTTGCGATGCACGTTGATGCTCATGCCACTGGAGACACGCATATGTCCCATCGACTTGTATATAAAGCCCCTTCTGATACGACTACAGATGTGCTGGTTAACGGCTGTATTCTCAACCGAATCACGCAATGAAACAAGTGTCATCTCCCATGTAAACCGGAATATAAGTCGAGATTTTTTCAGAAAAAAAAACAAAAAAAAACAAGCGAAAGTCGCCCCTCGTCTTAGCCGAATGGGAGTCGTCGTCTGGCAAACTGTAACAACTTTGCTGAAGTGATCGAATGAATGGCAACGTGTTTCAGAAAAAAAGCATAGAGATATTGGAGAGCGTAGAAAGGAAAGCCGCTGAAGTGCAACCCGTGCAAAATACTATTTCGTGGGCGTAGTTCGGTTTATCTGCAGCTTTAGGACACACTCACGGACTTTGTGTGGGAACCTTGTGCTCGCTTGCGGCCAATGACCATGCATGCAATTTGCTCCAAAGCCATGGAGCTCGCGTGAGAAGCTGTACTCAAAGCGGCCAGTGACAAACGGTCGCCTTCTTAAAAAAGTTCTGCTACTTCTGACGAATGAGACTACAGCCCCAGTGGTGGGTGAGCGGTGCCGTTTCAAAACTACAAATAGTTTCCTGTATCCTTTCTTTGGCTTTATTAACTATTGACTTCACATGGGTGTGGCTAACGAAAATCGGCTTCTTGGTTTCCCTTCTCGTTATTGCATAGTGAGGATCTCATAGCGAGGAAAGCTATTTCTGCTTGTCCGAAACGATGCAGAACCAAGAAAGTCTACTACCAGCACAGCTTCTCAGCATGACCTCTTATCTGATTAGGTGGTGCCTGCTGTGTGTTGCATGCTGTCCACCAGAAGAAATAGATTTTTTAATTGTGCAACTAAGTTGCAAAATAAAAGCTCCTTGCTACTGATGTAGTGGAACATCAACATAATTACAAACCAAATTAAAATATGTGCTTAATTTTGAATTCAAGAGGTTTAAGAGGGATAGTTTCAGCAAATAGAAGTTGCAGGCTAAACACAGCCATGTAAGGCCAGTGGGAAAAAGCAGTGGCTTACAATATGACAGCCATTTGCAACTGGTCACGATCATTCAGTGATTTTTAATGATACTTTGCAATGTTGTATGTCGGAACAAAAGCAGTGGCTTTTCGAGTCCAGGGGTCCATAGTGGTCCTTCAAAATTCTTGAATGTGAAACTATGATTTCCAAGGCCTCGAAAGTTCTTGGGTTTATGGAGTGCTTAAAAATCATTTAATTTTGCTTTCGGCTAAGCTTAGTGTATTTTGTATGCGTATGTGACCACGACGTTTATGCAAACCAAAATTCGAGCTTATCAAATCTGATTAGCATCTTTGTGGTAGATTGCAGTAAAAATTAAGATACTAAACACAAAATACATATGGTATAGTATCACATCATGTCCTAAGACAAGGTACGAGAGAGCCTCCAAAGGGACTTCACATCTCATCGGAACTTGATGTGTAAGGTTTTATTGGTGCTGATGTAATGAGTATCCCATATCATAAAAAATGTGGTTGATCCCTCTTATATAGGAATCGGTATAGAACACGAAAGTGAAACGTGTCTTCACAGAAGTAGTGTAATGTTTATTGCACATTGATATATAATGTCTATTGGTGTTTTGTGGCTAAAGCGCCCTTAGGCGTTGATGCACCCACGCTGACGCCTGGTGGCACGTCTCCTCCATCACGACTACCAACGTCGATGACCATGAGCAACCGTCGTGCATATGGAAGCTGCACTACGCTGCACACGCTAGCACAACGCGAAAGACGAAGCACGTAACTGACACACTAATACAACGCGCAAGACAAAGCACGTAACTGAATCGTCACCGAGTCAAATCAGCGCGTACAGCGCGTCGTAATTGCAGCCTCCGCGATCAACTTCAGAAACATTTTCAGAGCTAATTGCGGAGGCCACGCTCCGCTGTGCTGAGTACGGTGAACGCCACCTAAGTGGCGTTGGTAGTGCTTCTTGATGCCAGCGTCCCTTCGAATGCTGGCATCGAGGCGTCGTAGTGCTGAGACCACCGAAGCGTTCACTGTCGGTGCGCGTTAGTGTCATAATGCAGTACTTCTCTTTTCTGCTCGTAGGCACCGCCCCGAGCAAGAGCGCGGGTACACGGAGGAGTGTTAGATATATAAGGCGCGTCTGTGTAGCTCTCTGCAAATGCGTTTGTGGCGCAATGGGTTAAACGCTCGGCGATCTATTGTCGCGGACCGAGAGGTCGTGGGTTCGATTTCCAAATTTTGCATGTTTGTGGAACTTTTTCTTCTGGTTTCTTTCTTTGTATTATGACGTATTTCCGTGACGGAAATACGTCAGTGAAGTCTTGGTGGACCCCGGCATAAAACACTTTCGTGTTAAAAAGGGATGACATCAGCATCAGAAACACTTGTTTTAGTGTTTAGATGGGTTGTGTGTGGGTGACGCAAGTTTGCCTTTGCAGGGTCATCTTCCGGATATGCCAAAGGAGCGCATGGCAGTCCCCGAGAGCAAGCGCGGCAGGAGGACGGCTGCGTCCCTCTTGTCGAGCCTGCATCAGTCTGGTCTCGGGGGAGCCTCCTCATCTTCTGGTGGCGCGGCGAACCTCGGGTTTCCCTCTACCTCCGCCCTGAACCCTCTGAGCTTCAGCAGCAGCATGCTGGGAAACTTTCCAGGGCTCAAATTCTTTATGGAGCCCGGCAAGTCGTCAGCAGCCGTGACATCCCCATCAACGTCATCGGCCACGCCCCCTCTCTTTTTGCCCTTTGGCGGCCTGGCAGGCATGGGATTGGCCAATCCTCTGTTCAGCTTCCCCGGCCTGGGCTTCCAAGGCCTACCCTTTGAGGAGGCCAAGGAAACCAAGGCCCAAGATGGTGAGCGGGCCCCCAGCAAGGAGCGCCATAGCAAGGGTACCCCCAGCAGCAGCGCCAGCAGCAGCGCAAACCTTCCCACCTCGTCAGCCAGCTTAGCCTCCACATCTTTTCCTTTCCTGTACCCCTCAGGACTGCTCTACAATCCCTTGGGCCTGGGTGGCTTCTCTCTACCCACCAACATGTCAGCCTCGTTTGCCTCTCTGGCCCAGGCAGGCCTGGTGAATGGCCTCGGGGGGCTGGGTAGTGTCATCTCATCAGCGGCAGGCAAGGCCCCTTCAGCATCCCTGGCCAGCTCAAGGCGGCCTGCCGCACCCTCGGTCACATCTGCCCTCGGGGCTGGCCTGCGCAGCAGTGTGCTTCCTCCTCCACCATCCACCACTACTGCTCGCCGGCCAGCACCTATCCCCCCACCAACCCTTGACTCTGATGATGAGAGTCTCATGGGCAATGACATGGACGACCTGGATGATCTCGATGACCGCGACAACTCGGATGAGCTAGATGATGAACCAGACCACAAGCGGCCACGTGAGGAGCGGTCCAGCAAAAAGCCAGAACCGCATGACAAGGTTGCTTCATAGCTGGCCTCCACGGACATTAACTTGGGGTCTGGCTTGGGAGGCACCTCTGGGTTTCTCTTTTGTACTGTTTGTTGTATTTATGGTTGGTCACTGGAAAGACTCGCATTTGGTTGAAAAACCTCTGTCCTGTATGGATGCTGCACCTTTGTTCTCCATTTAGATGCCTTGTTCGTTGTATTTAGTTTATCGGTTTGAACAGGCTTTTTCATTTTTTCTCCTCCCTTTCCTTCCCTTTTATACATCTACGGGTTTCTCTACAGTGCAAACACGTGAAGCAATGGGCTTCTTGCATAGCACATTTCATTTGTCTAAATTCATGTATTGGTGTTGCTCTTTATGCTGGTTGATTATGAATTTTTTCATTTGGTGAAGCAAGCAACAGGCACCTCACTGCTTGGCCATGTGTGACCATTTAAAGTCCCATCACTTAAATGTTTCTTACGGGTGAGACATTCCTGAAGCTTTCTTTATACTTTTTCTTGCTTTTCTTTCTGCATCTGCTTATATTTTATGTACCTCTCAAAAAGCACGTACTTACAGAAGGCGAAGTAAATGTCGCATTACGTGAGCTGAGAGGAACATGAAATTATCCTTTGCGGCAACATTTTAAGGAATGTGTAAATAATAGTTGTCCTTAACATGTGGCTCGCACAAGAATTTGCAGGTGAAATTAGGGAAATAGACCATCACAGTTAATGACACGTTTTGTCTCCAGATGGTATCCTTTCTGCAAACTTCATATACACCTGTGCTTTGGTACTTTGGTTTCCTTTTTATGCTTTTGCCACAGTATAATTGTGTGTGTGCATGTGTGTGTGTGTGTGGGTGTGTGTGTGTGTGTGTGTGCGTGCGTGCGTGCATGCATACATGGTTAGAATGAATGGCTCTCGTTGAAATCTCACAATGTATTTATTTTTTACTCATTTGAAGGTCATGGGAGTGTAGGCCACACTTTATGAACAGAACTGTGGTAGCATTGTTGTCAAGGTGTTTTGTTTTCTTCTAATCTACTTTACAGAAATTGAATGCAGGACGAAGAAAAATCCTGCTTTTTAAAGTTTGTTTTTAACTGGGTATTGTAAGCAAGATTCAGAAAGCCGTGGAGTGGGCTCCTAATGTGCATCTTCGTGGCCCCTTTTAGTGCACATCGGAGACCAGCGTCTGCATTGTTAGGATTTTAAGACGTGCTTAGGGTCATGTCTGGTGGCATTGTACAAAGAATTTGCGGTTGTGTACAGATATCGTCCTCCGCCCTCTTGCCCCGTGCAGCTTGTTTTGCTAAACATCCATGTCATGAAATAGGAAAATGCTATCTGCCATTGATTGAACTGACAAAGGCACTGAAGGATTCTGACGACACATTTTGACCTGCTTCTGTCAGAACAGCTGTTCTAAAAAAAAGGTTATTTTGGACATCTTATATATATATATATATATAATGTACACACACGCATACATATATATAATTATATACATTACACATGCATTTCCTCCTTAGATTTTTTTTTTTTTTTCCTAGACATCTTTTACTTTGCCTTCAGGTGCAGGGCAGGGGCATTCTTATTGACCATTTTGTGTAAGATTACTTGAATGTGTGCGTCGTCTTGTCAGCGGTTCAGACATGATGAAGCATTTGTGTATAGCTGTGAAACCATTGTAAAAGTTCTACGAACAAGTAATATTGTATGTTTCTACTTGTTTTTAAAGGGCACTGTGGTAGTGCTGCTTTATTCCTATTTTTCCATTAAGTTTTGACTGCTTTTATGTTCTGTGGCTTTCTCTGCATACTCAGTTTCTGTTGCATACACCAACTTTTTTTTTATATATATATAAATATAATAGTGCCTTCTTTGCACCACTGTCCTTGTTTTGTAGCTGAGTTTTTATGTTGTCATTTATTGACAGAGAACTTATATGCAATGCCTGCCTTTGCTTTATTTCTTTAACCACAGTGTAAAATTTATTTATTTGCTGCTTTGCTCTGCAGTTTTGTTGATGTTAGCTTGAGGTGAGTCGACCTGGTCACCTCATTAGCGTTGGAGTAAGGTAGTTGTGTGAGCTGAGAATGCGTGTCCCTTTGCCCTTCAGTCCTTTTTATTTTCTCATCATTTTTTAGTCAGCTTAGAGGTAGCTATCTCAGAAGGCGGGCACGGAGAAGTCTACAAGAGTCGTGCCTTCTGTGTCGACAAAGGAAACCCTGTACATGCAGTGTTGGTGGGGAAAAAAAAAAAAAAAATTAAAATAAGCGACGTTGGACTTTTTGTGACACCAACAATGTCATAGTGCATGAGTGATGCAACCTTTCATATAGTGTTTGTACAAGTGTATGAAATTAAATCTTGAAAGTGAAAGAACAATTGTGTGTGGCGAGTTTTCTTTAAGAATATTTAACACAAAATTGTGATGGCTCATGGGTAAGTTTAATATCAAGGTAACCGTATTGGCTAAGTATTTGTTTTGTTGCAGTAAACTGGCTAGTTAGCTGCCAATAGAGACTACCTATCCCTGTCTGGCACTATGGGCTAACAACGATGGATATTTTGCATCCTCTGTGCATCTACAATATATATATATATATATACATATTTTTTTGCTGTTGCTCTAACATCATCTTCAGGCCTATATTTATGTCTACTGCTGGACGAAGGCCTCTCCCTGCGATCTCCAATTACCCCTGTCTTGCGCTAGCTGATTCCAACTTGCGCCTGCAGATTTCCTACTTCACCCACCTAGTTTTCTGCCGTCCTCGACTGCACTTCCCTTGGTATCCATTCTGTCACTCTAATGGTCCACCGGTTATACATCCTACGCATTGCATGGCCTGCCCAGCTCAATTTTTTTCCTGTTAATGTCAAACTAGTATATCGGCTATCCCCGTTTGCTCTGATCCACGCCGCTTTCTTCCTGTCTCTTAACGTTAGTCCTAAGATTTTTCGTTCCATCGCTCTTTGTGCGGTCCTTAACTTGTTCTCGAGCTTCTTTGTTAACCTCCAAGTTTCTGCCCCATATGTTAGCACCGGCAGAATGCAATGAGTGTACACTTTTCTTTTCAACGACAGGTTTGTAAGCTCCCAGTCGGGATTTGGGAATGCCTGCCGTATGTACCTCGTGATCAGGGTTCCCTGTGAGTAACTGATAAACGCACTCCTTTACAGCCTCTAGCGGTTGACTGGCGATCCTGAATTTAATATTTAACTTTAAATGTGTCTTGTAGACTGCAAACAATAAAATTCACGTGGGTCTCGGGGTTGGTTAGCATTTCTAGCACCGCAGTAACCGCTGACTCGTTGCATTGCGGTGCGCTATTGCTGAAGTGAGCGCATCTATCGCTGGAACTGCGAAACTAGTCAGTACTAGTACAGTGTACTAGAATTGTACACTATTCTAGTACACTGTAGTACTAGTGTGACCCCAGGGATTAGAGCTTGCTGTTAATTGCTGCTAGCGCTAAGGACGCTATCGCTACGGGCCTTCGCACGCTTCACTGCCGAGAGAGGTAGGGTGTGGTAGTGAAAAGGGAGAGAGAGAAACAACTTTATTTATGGCATAACGAGGTCGTTAAGTTACCTTGCCGGGCCGCGGATTTCTATTTGCGCCTAAGCCCAGTGCTCGACCGCTGGCGCCGCCGTGCGCCGCTCGCGCGTACCATGTTTCTAGCCGCCGCCGTTGGAACGGAGGAGGCGTTGACGGAGAACACGCCGGGCTGCTGGTGACTAGGCATGACTGGCTGCTGTTAGGGCATCGATGGTATTCCTAAATAAATGCATCACTGTTTTGATGATCCAAATATAATCTCACCAACAGGGAGGGAGCAGTCTGCCTGACTAGAGCAGTATTTTTTTTTTTTTTATTTGGGGAGCAACACCCCAACGACCGCCGCTTCGCGTCGGCGCCCGGCACCACGGCTTCCGCCGTGGCACCGGGGTTCAACCGACCGCGCTGGCAAACGGAGAGGGAAAAAAAGAAAAAGCGTGATGCTAAGAAAAAAAATTTTTAGCCAAAAAGAAATTCGAACGCGCATACGCCTGATCTTAAAGCGAGGGTCGTAACCACTGCGCCATACAGCCACGCTTACAAAGCTTGCATTCACGTGATTGATATGATTGCGTTCGAGCGCCCTCGGCGAAGAACCACCTAGAAACGCGGTACGCCCGAGCGGCGCACGGCGGCGCCAGCGGTCGAGCACTGGGCTTGGGCGCAAATAAAAACACGCGCCCGGGAGCTAAAAAGCAAGAGCACAAGGTGTTAATTTTTGGCTTGAGCAGATGTGTGTTCACACGGAATGTAAATCTAAAAAATTAAGCAACTACATTGCGATAGAGCGCTATCGTAACGATGCCTTACGTAAAAAGCAATAGTTCATGCATAGTTTCACACTATAAAACTACGAGTTCATGATCATCTCGTTGGTAGTGCCCTCTAGGGATAGCGTAGTGGCATTGTGTGACGTCAGTACCAGAATCGCTCGTTGAGTGAACAGCTAGTGTTCTGTGTCTTGTGTTGTGGTCTGGCGAAGCGGCAGTATTTTTGAGGATGTCATACGCGTACCTATTCAAATACATTATAATTGGAGATACAGGTAAGATCTGAGTGATGTTATAAATTTACATACATGATTGCCTTCCCTACAGGCCGTTGTGCCTTGGTAGTGAGTGACGCGTTTTGTAACATGCAAGGTTCGTAATGCCAAAATGGCGACTCGCTATTACTTTGAACACCTCTTTATTCTGTTTTGCCATTGGGGGTGTCCAGACTTAGAATGCCTCTTTGCCTGACTCACGATAGTTCAGATCGTTAGTTGATATCACTGGTCTAGATTTTTCACTGATTTACGGAAGCCAGAGATAGGTTCGGCCGAGCAATCGCGTGCGAAAGACCCGACAAGGGGCTATGCTTTTCTTGTGTGCACCTTACCTCCTAGTGTATGTACATACTTTGTAGTGATCGTCTATGAGTAGCGATTTGCTTTTTACATTTCTCGTTTGTATATTGCTCCAGCTTTTGCATTGATAATGAACGCGCTCCAAGCCGTTTGAATGGGCATGCTGGGTGTATTCGACTCCTGCTTTCCCTTTTCAGTAACAGCTGTTGCGCATCACGTTGGTGTGTTAGTGCGTTTCCGATAGTGTATTGAGGAGCGTTGTTGTGGTTTAATGTTTGCTTCGCCTTTACGCAGGAGTGGGAAAATCCTGCCTTCTGCTGCAATTCACAGATAAGCGCTTCCAGCCTGTACATGACCTTACGATTGGTATGTTTTGTTCTGATTCATGGATCTGCGGTGTTCATTTACGTTGTATTTTTTTACACGATTTCTTCCTATCTTGTAGGGGTTGAGTTTGGTGCCCGCATGATCACAATTGATGGAAAGCAGATCAAGCTGCAAATTTGGGATACGGTAAATATCTTCTATGCATAATATAATGCATGTCGGCGATTGAAATGAGTGCGCCAACTGGGGTGTTATTATTATTTTTTTACTTTCTGTCATTCTATTATGTAATAAGCGTCTTAAAAGGGTGATGGCTATAGGTACTGTGGGACAAAGTTGCTACTTGTTTGCACGTGAGAAGTGCTTTCTGAGTTGTTCAGAAAACATTTCTTAAGTCGAACATCTTCAAACCTTGGCTACTGCAGGAAGATACTAAATATTGTCGCACAAACTGAATGAGAGTGAATAACTCCACTGTAATCTTGAAATTGTCAAATTAGGTATGCTGTTGTGTCCCGTTATCATAGGTGATAATGGGGCTGTATTCTGAAACGTTTCCCTAGGCGAAATTTTTTTTCGCTTTCAGGTGTGCGCGCTGATTGGCTGGTTGAGCAAAATTGAATGACGTCGGGCTCAATTGGCTGGTTGAGCAAAATTGAATGACGTCGGGCTCAACCACCCAATCAGCGCACGCCTGAAAGCAAAAAAAGAAATTTCGCCTGGGGGAACTTTTCAGAATACGGCCCATGTAGTATTTACTATCCAGCATCATTTTGCTCCTTGGGTGTTTTAGCCTTCAGCTCCATGTGTCGAGCTTGGATTTTTTTTTTGGACACAAAGGTGGTGATCAAGCCTTCTTGCTGGCCCTCTTTGGGGCTCTGGAAAGGTACACAGCTTGTTGATTTAAAATACCTGCATCTTCAACAGTAGTGAAATACAATGCCAAGCAGCCTTTCAGAATTTGACAGGGTTTATACACCTTGAAATTCTTGGAAAACGTTTGAACTTGAAAACAAGAAAACTCTAGGGCACTTAACTTTAAGTAAATGTGCTTCTTGGAAACTGTGGATTGGAATGACTTCTGCATACCAAAACATTTAAATGAACACTACATCTATGCAATGCTATGGACATGGTTTATCGGGAAAACCATAATGTATTCTGTTTCAAGAGTTTCGCTGCGACATTGCAGTGTGGTGTGTCCACAGCCAGCAACGACAGGCGTGTTTAAATTGTTCAGAAGGTGTGGCTGCATCTCCATTGCCTTTGTGGAGCTAGGCGAAGCCAGACCAAGCTGTACCACCATTTTTATTGTTTTGCTTGTTGCATCACATCATGGTCATTGTAGCTCCGTTTTTGTGCCGTGTGCTTTTGAAATGCATGAATGTGACAAGTATCATCACTGGGTGAAGCTGGATCGACGTCACTACAATGGCAAGTCGGTGGGAAATGGGCAACTTTTATTGAGCAAAATGTAAGATGTGTCTGAAGGTGGTTGGCATCACTACAATGGGCAAGTCAGCTTTGAAGAACCACCTGAAGGGCTTGAAGCTTTTAGTGTCCAATTCAGCAGCTGCTTAGCACCAAAACATTGCAGCCAAGAAGATTTGATATTTGTTAGATTATGTTCATGAAACAAGTTTGTTACCCTATCCTTGAGTTGCCTTTGGATTTTCAGTCGAATGTTCTGTATAAACCTTGATTTTAATCTCAGGCATATATGTTTTGTTTTCGTGTGCGTGCTACGTGTAGCATGCAAATATGTAAGGGCACTTCAACCTCCACTCAACTGTGAGCGGCTTTATATTTGCAAAATATGTTTTGCACAAATTATGGGAGCTAGCTGTCCCTAGGCAAGTAAGGTCTGCAAACATAAAGTATTTTAGTTGCATTGGAAATCTATTGGAATGCTGTTTTCGTGTAGTACCCCCAGAAGAAAAAGTGCTGTTAAGAGCCTAAACTTGCTTTCTTTGATCCTGTCCTTTGTATTGTGCCTAGCCATGAATCTAAACCAGCTTACCCAACTTTTTCTCAGCAACTCCATGCGGTGGCTTAGTAGCTATGACGTTGTGTTGCTGAGCACAAGGTTGCAGGTTCGATCCTGGCCCCAGCAGCTGCATTCTGATGGGGGCAGAATGTAAAACCACTTGTGTACCGTGACTTGGGTTCACATTAAAGAGGCCTGGACACAATATTTTGGACTATTAATTTTTTGCAATAAATGCAGGTCCTAGACCTTGAAACCCTAGTAAAAAAGATAACGAGAAGCCTCAGAGTACCGTTAATAATTTCATAAATAGCATTTCTACACCCAGTTGTGGTTCTGTTTCCCAGGAAGATACTGTGATGGGACGTCACGACGCAGTATATGGTCCAGAAGATTGTGACTATTTGACACTTGCTTCGGCTGGCTCAGTCCGCTATGCTGCCTCATCTGCCCTTGCTACGAGTAGCAGCGTACGAGGCGACCGAGCGAGTGTCAAAGTGTCGCAATGTTCTGCTCCTGCATACTGTGTAGTGATGTAATGACACGGTATCCTCCTGGGAAACGAAACCAATACTGGCTGTAAAAAAAACCTATTATATTCAATTATTTACGGTGCTCTTAGGCTTGTCACTCATTTTTCGAGAGTTTAAAGGTGTAGGACCTTCATTGAACGCAAAAAAGTTAGTTGAAAATATCATGTCAGTACCCCTAGACAAGCCAAAATTAATCCGGTGTACACCACTATGGCATGCCTCATAATCAGACTGGGCTTTTGCCATCAGAAACCCTAGAATTTTATTAAAGCTTTTTCTCAGTGGTATGACATTTTTTGCCGTTGTTTTACTCGTGTGTTACTCCTTGAGGCAAGAAAAAGTTTTGTGAAAGCTGTGGCCTATGCTCAACTGCAATTGGTGCTGTGCTGTGGTGGTGTAGCATTTGGTGTGGTCTCGGGGCTGCTTTCTGCAAAAGCTTGGGAGTGTAAAGCTTATTTCATAATTTTGAGTGAAAGGCTTTTTTTGGAGCAAATTGACATTGTCAGATGAGAGAAGTAGCTTGGAGGCTTTGCTACTTGGCTTATATTGCTTGGTATATCTTCATACTTAATCAGTAGTTAACTGGTATTCAGTCATCAATTGATAGTTGTTTTACCATGCATGCTGAGTAGTCATAGCAGCAAAGGGAAAACGCACAGTTTATTTTAACTAAGACTTTCCTCATAACCCACTGTGCAATTCCAGGACATTAAGCCCCACAATTTTAAATATATAAACTAATCACAAAAAGTAGGACCAGGTTGCTGTTGAGGTTGAGGTACAGATTGCCTATAAATGGCCATATTGTGAGATCTCGGCATGTTTGAGAATCGGGGCCACTTGATTGGTGCATTTTACTTATGGTTAAATTTATTCATTGGCGAAGAGCTTCTTGAAAGGGACATTTTATTGTCGCGCAGTAAGTTGTCGAGTCACACAGCTAAAAATCTCCACACAAGCATCATTACTGTGCGTCTCAGCAACTTAGTGTGTGCAGCCGCTTACTGTTACTTATGCATAGTTTATCTAAACTGTTTCATACAAGCGTCTCTAGGTTTTAATCCACTGTCCTCAACCATAGCACGTCTCACATGGCAGGTGCTTCTCTTGGATGCTGAACCCTATTGTATATGTTATCTTCAGTAATAACTGAAACAGCTTTGTTGGTTCTTTATTTGAAGTCGATTACCTCTATATTTCTATTGTAAAGGATACTATTGACATAGCACCATCTAAATTGTCACTGTTTGTGGCTCAGATTTTCTATTGACAAGCTGGATGGCACATAGGAATTTCTGTTACGAGGGCTGCATTTTTGCATGACCCTACCAGTTGTCACAGGGGGCTACCTTAAACAAGCTGTTAATGTCAATTGAAACTTTCATATTTATAGTTGGCTAACAAATGCTGTGCAGTTGCGTCACTGTGCATTTCTACGTGTGCAAAATAAGTTGCATTTATAAAATTTTACTTGCATGGTTTGGTTCTATAAGATGGGGGGGGGGGGGGGTCTCAAATGTACTCTTAGGACAAAGGAACGACAACATAGTAGTGTAGACAATCACAAGGGCATTTATTGCACCTTTTATACACAAATCCCAGCATGTGCTTACAAATCGAGGGAGTTCGACTCACCGCGACAGGATAGTGAGCAAATATGTTCGCCCCCATGCTGGACACCAATGCCTAATCGTTGGCATGTATGTTCATGCTGATGGTGGCCCATTCAAACAATCGTGTTCATCCATTCCCATGTCCTGCTCCTAAGCCTTTTGCAGGACAGTCCCGCAAACGGCTGGCGAATGCGCGATGCGTCCATGCAGCTGCCCGACCCCAAGCCAAAAGAGAAACAGCCTACTCCCTTTTGCGCCTGAGTAACCCTGCCGTTGGAAGGCGTTAGTAGCGCGCCATTTCTCATACTAATCTGCAACCACACCGACTGCCACTGACGCTTTGCTACTCAGAGAAGCCTGATTACAGGAAATGGCGAGAGCCATGTGGGGGAAACATCAGGGGACGCATGACATTCGCCCGTCCTCGCAAAGAAAAATGCTTTATTCTTTTAGGCAATGTTTTTTCTTATTCTTGATATATGTTCAACCACATTTATGAAAGATATAAATATGTAAACAAATATTAAAGGAAATTATCTGCACCACCATTTATATTCTGGAACTGACATGTTCAACTTGTGAATGAAAATTCTTAAGCTGAGCCCTTTGGATTAAGAGAACTAAGTGCAGACATGGAGTTATTGAATATCTCCTGGACATGCTGAATATATATATCACACGATAAACATTCCTGTGAAATTTTGCTTTCTATAATAGACTGGCACATTTGTGACCTTGGAGGACATATCAAGGTGCACCTGCCTTCAGCACGTCTGCCAGTTTGCTGGGGCGCTGCCCAGGCAGTCAGGCTTAGTGTTGAATCAAGCAGCGAAGATTGCTTTCAATTTTATTAAGAACACCAGGTGGTCAAAATTAATGTATAATCAAGCAGCGTCGTTAAAACCTGCAATTTAACTTGTGAAACTCTTCACATGCATCATAAGCTGCCTGCTTGCACATGCTGTTTTGTGTATATTTAGGTGTCCTCTTAGGCACTTCAACACCTTTTAAGAAAGGTTCATAATATATCGACATCAAAGGATATCACCTCCCTAACCTTCTCCAACAAAATTGCTTTGAATGCTCATGTATAAGTTGAGTTACTAGCAAGCAAATGTTGCCCGTGCCAGGTCTTCATAGCTACACCACTTCCCTGTCTGCCTCTGCCAGTCTTACTGCGCTGGAAGCTGTGCACTGTGCCAATGTAATAGTGATGCCTGTGGTGCTCTGTCCATCATTGCTCAAAGCTTTGGTATCGGTTCTGTGGTATTGTGGCCTTCCACCAGGGTAGTGCCACTACCCTATCAGTGATGAGGTTGTAGACAGTTTTAGAATAAGGTATGAGGGATCTTGGGTACATTGAAGGACACATTTTAAATAAACACTCGCATTGCACACTGAATGCTGTAATGCTAATTTTTTGCAAATATGGCAGTGCTGTGGGGGAGCCAGCTTGCAAATTCAAAAAACAGTTGTGTGCCACCTCTCCAGGCTTTTTCAGTTGCTGTTTCACACATAGTGACACCAACAGTGTCAAGTTTGTGATGTCACCAGTATAAAAGCTGTCAATTGGTCCATCTGGCTAGCACACCTGTTCCATGCAGTTGCATGCCCACTATTCTCATTGTCTCACTTGACTGTTGATTTCACCTTGTGTAGCATGTTTTGCACTGTATGTCTAATGACAACTACGTGTAGCACAGAGTCGTGGTAAACTGAAGTGGACAGTGTCATCAAACCATAAAAAAGCGTCAGTGTGTCATTTAGTACTGCGGTGTTCACATGCTTTCTAGAGAAGTATGTGGCAAGAAGTGCCCTTGGGTAGGGTAACGAAGACGAGTGTGCAAGTTCAGAAGGGCTTAGGGGCCCTTTAAACGCAAGCACTTTGTGAAACCTAAGGGCACACGTACCATTAATAACTTTACCATATGGGAGCACAAATGTAAAACTTAAGCCGACGCACTCTGGTAACTCATGTCAAACCTGTCTAAGCCAAAACAATCCAGTAGCACCCATCATGTCATTTCTATACTGATGCACCTCATCAGGCTTATGGATGCCAGAATTGTCAAACCATCTTGCAAATTGGGTGGGCTTGCCACTTATAAGTTGATTCAGATGAGTTAAGAGGAAATTAAAGTTTATTTCACCAGTTATTGCTGACAAGCAATGGCAAGAGTGCAGTCATCACGGTAATTCACTAAAGTGTGAGCCACAAGTGCCGCCATGTTTACCAGTACTGTTTGTTAATGAATGTACACATTACATATCCTAAAGGAGTACTGGCACAAAGTTTCGAATAGGTGTTGCGGGATTTTGCAGTATACATAGGTAATCACTGATTCTGTTGTGAAGAACGTATTGCCACGCGTGTATCGATGTTCATTATTTGCATATGTTTGACCAATAATCAGCATCATCGTGATGTGCACCTGTTTTGAAAATGATTGGGTAACAGACTAAGTGAGTTAGTGTGCAGCTGCAGTAAAGTAACGTTCGCTGCCAGTCGACTCTGGCTTTTCCTCTTGTGACTTATTGGTGGAGGTGCTGGGTCTCTACAGTCTGGACTTGAACTGTAGACACCACCATCTTTGTGAACACGCCCAAGGCACCCAAAGAAGCTGTTGCATGCAAGGACTGCCATCCAAGTTCCATCTGCTGCCTAGCCTATCAAGTAGAATGTCCACAACTCTGGCAGGGGCGAACGCAGGAGGTACAAACTCTCCTCTGCTCCTCCACCATGGATTGTCTGTAAGCCTTGCACACTACCATCTTTCCACACTGATGCATTCAAAGATGTTGAAGATCGGTTGGACTACTTCCAACGAGTCGCCACCTTCAACGATTGGAATGACAATTGGAAGATCAGGAATGTCTACCTTGCTCTCAAGGGCTCGATGTACATTAACCATGTTTGAAGACCATGCATCTCTAAGCTTGAAAGAATTTCGGTGACAGCTTCACAACAACTATACCAGCATTGAAAGGAAAGAGTGCGAGGGAGCAAGTCCTTGCATCAGTGAACTAGAGACCAAACGAGAGTGTTGCTATGTTTGTCATAGAAATTTCTCGAGTGTTTCATCAAATAGGATCCAGCCATATCAAAGGACAAGAAGGTATGGCTCTTCATGCACCGAGCCAAAGAGAAACTGTGCCAGCCTTGTGGGTAATCCACCTGCTATAGTACAGGAGTTCCTTCATAAGGCCACTACTATGAAATGAATGCTTCACCTGCTGTGGTGGCTAGGGCGTCGCACTGCTAAGCTTGAGAGTGCACTGGTTCAAAACACAGCCATAGTGGCTGCATTTCAATGGGGGCAAATGTGAAAATGCCCATGTACTGTGCATTGGATGCACGTTAAGAACCCCACGGGTTGAAATTAATCCGGAGTCTCCCACTACGGCGGACCTCATAATCGTATCATGGACAAGCGGTCGCCTTCTTAAAAAAAGTTCTGCTACTTCTGACGAATGAGACTACAGCCCCAGTGGTGGGTGAGCGGTGCCATTTCGAAAATAAATGCATGTTGGTGATTTTTGTTTGTTTCATTTTTTCTTCTTTTTTTTTTTTCACATGAACTTGAGGGTCGACCTATATTCCCACTCGACCTATAATCTGGTTTATACGGTAAATGTCCGTTGTTTTAATTAATATACATCAAACGCATTGTTCGTTTAATTAAGTGAATGCCTTTCTAGAAGCTTTCGGCTATTCGCATATATTTTGATAATAATCATTGATGTTTCCTGCACGAATTTTTTTGTCCACTTTCATTTCTCTTTGCCTTATCATTTCTACAATTCAATTAAAAACTACAAATAGTTTCCTGTATCCTTTCTTTGGCTTTATTAACTATTGACTTCACATGGGTGTGGCTAACGAAAATCGGCTTCTTGGTTTCCCTTCTCGTTATTGCATAGTGAGGATCTCATAGCGAGGAAAGCTATTTCTGCTTGTCCGAAACGATGCAGAACCAAGAAAGTCTACTACCAGCACAGCTTCTCAGCATGACCTCTTATCTGACACAGCAGGCACCACCTAGGTGCCTGCTGTGTGTTGCATGCTGTCCACCAGAAGAAATAGATTTTTTAATTGTGCAACTAAGTTGCAAAATAAAAGCTCCTTGCTACTGATGTAGTGGAACATCAACATAATTACAAACCAAATTAAAATATGTGCTTAATTTTGAATTCAAGAGGTTTAAGAGGGATAGTTTCAGCAAATAGAAGTTGCAGGCTAAACACAGCCATGTAAGGCCAGTAGGCAAAAGCAGTGGTTTACAGTTTACGACAGCCATTTGCAACCGGTCACGATCATTTGGTCATTTTTAATGATACTTTGCAATGTTGCATGTCAGAACAAAAGCAGTCGCATTTTGAGTCCAGGGGTCCATAGTGGTCCTTCAAAATTCTTGAATGTGAAACTACGATTTCCAAGGCCTCGAAAGTTCTTGGGTTTATGGAGTGCTTAAAAATCATTTAATTTTGCTTTCGGCTAAGCTTAGTGTATTTTGTATGCGTATGTGACCACATTTATGCAAACCAAAAGTCGAGCTTATCAAATCTGATTAGCATCTTTGTGGTAGGTTGCAGTAAAAATTAAGATACTAAACACAAAATACATGTGGTATAATCTCGCATCATGTCCTAAGACGAGGCAAGAGAGAGCCTCCAAAGGGACTTCACCTCTCATCGGAACTTGATGTGTAAGGTTTCATGCACCGCACCAGATCGTGGTTTTGACATTTAAAACCCCAGAATTTAATTAATGAATGCTTCGGCAGAAGGTGTTGCAGTATGAGTGCCAGACCCTCACAACCACTGCCCCACCCCTTGTGTCACCATGAATGACTTGATGCCATCCTTTAGGCCTTTCATACAGCTGGTCTCTTTCTTAAACCTGAAAAATGCCATTTCGCCTACAACAAACTTCTTGGCCATGTTGTAACGCTGGTGTTCGACCCGACCCAGAGAAAACGGCAACTGTTGCCCCTCACTCGACGCCTGTGAATAAGGGTGAAATCCGCCGCTTTCTGGGACTTCTCGTTTGCTACAGGCTTATAACGATATAACGATACTGGTTTTAACAACACTTATAACGATACTGGTTTTAACAATATATCAGATATAACTTTGAGCAGCTAGTGCACGGTTAACTTTTGCGTGTGTTCTGTGGTAAAATAAATTTCTTACTACAGTGCTCCCATGTCGCGTTCTTGCTTATAACAATGAAATATTTGCTGGGTGTATGTGCTGAAGGGCACACATTTTAACTGGAAAATTCAAATTGAAATCGCTGCCTTTAAGCCCCTCCCACCAACAGCAACCACCATTTTGGCATGTGTAGTGTGATGTCAGGAACTGTGGAGCTACCGCTGTGTCAACTACTTCGAAACAGTCTGAAACCACATTAGGTGTCTTGCTTTACGTGTTTGGCACTCAAATGTATAGCAAGGGTGTACATTTGTGTACAGCACAAACCAGACGTCTGAATAAACTGTCTCAAGCTTACTGCTGAGATGCAAATGTGAAAATAAAATAACACATGATGGCCATGACATATTTCTGGCTCCTACAATCATTTCTGGTGTTTGCAGTGTGCATAAGCATGGTCTTCAAGATTGGCTTTTACTCCGAGGAAGCCATAGCTGAGGGTGCAAGGCATTTCATCACCAGTTAGTGTTGTCAGACTGCTATAAGGTTGAACTGCAGTATAAAAAATGCAAATACAAATTTTCTACTGCACCTAATATGCTCAACATTTGGCAGCTTGGTGTGAGATATGTACTGTTTAACATGAAATGCATAATTCAACCTCGAAAATGGGTTGTCATAGCCCCTTTAAAAACCCCAGGTGGTCTCCTTCCCTCACTTCACTTCTTGTAGCTTAGTTATTCATTTGTGACGCTAAACACATCTGTAGTTCTAGCACCTCCCGGGCAATGCTATGTGGTAATTCCATCACTTTGTTTTGTGTACCACTGGGGCTGCTGCCAATTAGAGGCATGTTTTGATGTACAACTACTGGATGCATAAAGGATGTGTTTCACAGGCTTTGCCCCGCACATGCAGTGCCTCCACACTGCATGTGCTCTAATGGGCACTTTATGCAAGCAGGGCTACTGTAGTTGCCATATTTCAAAACTCAATGAGGAGGTTGTCTGTAAAAGAAAAGCCATTGTATGCATGAAAGCAACTTGTAGAGATTCTCCATATCAGTGTCATGGCTATGCCATTCCAATGTTTTCATGAACGTTTTGAAGATTGTTTATACTGGAATGTTTTTATAACCTTTTACTTTCTTTAGGATTGCTGTTCCTTCTCAAGAACACGCTGAAACCAAGTCGCATAATAATAGAAAATGGGGGACGGGTGAGGGGAGTCCACAGCCGTGGCAGCACTGAGCAGCTGCCCGAAAAGATTTTTTTTACTTGGCCTCGCTTGTCTGAGCCCATTGTACCTGCTGGTTTATGGAGAACCTTTACAAACCTTTAATTGTGTTTTCACAGCAATATTTTAAAATTTTCTTTATGTCCAGTCTTTTTGAGGTGTTATATCTAAATGTCTTGTTTGTGTAGCATTAAAGGATTTTGCATTCAGTGCCCCTAACTAGAAATTTTGCAACTTGCTGCCTAGATGACCAATGACAGGTTTTTGCTGGTTTTAGGCTGGCCAAGAAGCATTCCGTTCAATCACTCGATCCTACTACAGGGGAGCAGCTGGAGCTCTCCTTGTGTACGACATCACACGGTATGCCCCACTTTCTTGCCCATAGTGTATGTTTCACCAGTGCATGCACTTATATCTCGTTTCAATTCTTAGAAGGGACACCTTCAACCATCTGACAACCTGGTTGGAGGATGCTCGCCAGCACTCAAACTCCAACATGGTGATCATGCTCATTGGGAACAAAAGGTAAATTTCAGTGCTTGTATAGCTTCTGTAGTAACTTAAATTTAACTATATTAAAGGGAAACTTAACAGGTTTTAGATTTCTAAAAAGTGACGTTTTTCTGAAGCGCAGACACTTGAAATCCCCGAAGTTTTGTTTTTTGATCATACAAGTAGCGGTGGCGTAATTAAGAATTAAATTCGTAGCTATGCTCTGCCCACAGCGGCTCGCGGAGTCGCGGCGGCGGCGGCGGAAGGAGAAAGCTAGCGGAAATGACGTCAATATAGGGGTCCCGGGCGCCCGCGCAGAAATCGTGTGCAAGTTTTGCGCGTCAGTCATGTTGTATCCATGGCCTTTACCGCAAATGATCAAGATCTCCACCCTATGTTTCCGGCTTACGCTTCAAAGGACTGTTACCGCAAGGAGAACTCCGTCTAAGAAACATACAGTGTCACCATGCCATCCTTTTACGCTGCCTACGGCTGTACGAGCACCGGCGGCCGAGACGACGTTATCTTTCACAATTTCCCACGGCAGAAAAAACAAGCTGCTCAGTGGATCGCAGCGGTGAAACGAAGTAATTTCAAGCCTTCAAGAACCACTCTTCTCTGTTCAAAACATTTTCGGGACAGTGTACGATTACCATCAGAGATGTCGAATGTAGGAGCTTATGCTGAATGTAGAAAAAATGCACGTTGTTTTTCTGGGTAATCGCCATCTGTTTCTCATTCTGTCACTTAAATCTCCGTTTCTCGCTTCTGTCGTTGGCGATGCTTTCCCCGAAGAGTTCCGAATCTGGGCCTGTATTTTGTGGAACGTCTCTGATTTCTATAATAAAGAACGTGTCCTCAATGGTCGGCGGTTCGTCGCATGCTATTTGAGGTTGTGGAGACGACAACCAAGGCTGTGACGGACCACCTAAGACAAGTTTCGTGAATGCGGCCCAGACGCGGGACTCGCCATGCGAATGTGTCACCCAAAATTGTGACTATGGCCTCAGAATGGGCGTTGCCAGTATAATACAGGCGTCACATGGCCTACTTTTGATCTCGATCATGCCCGATCTGGGTCGAATTTCTCGGTTGTGATTCTTAGCGTAAACTGGACGAGGGAGCCAATTGCAGTCGAGAATTTCAATCCAGATCGGGCTTGATCGCGATCAAAAGTGGTCGTGTGACACCTCCGTAGGCAAGACCGTGTGCAAGAACCTGGCAGCACAAACATTCTTCTTCTATTTCCATTGCACCTGTCGCAGCAGAAATATACGCCAGCTAGAAAAGACACCTAAAATGAAGTTTCAATGTCACGCCAGGCATCCAGCCGCACTCGAATACCTAAGTTCCCATGCGCCTAATGATTGCTTACATCACTTGCTTTAAGGAAAGCGGTGGATTGTTCAAAGGCGTGAGGCGACAGGAGTGGGCTTTTACCTCTGATCGTTTCAACACAACCGGAAATGTAGGGCTAAAAAGCATAAAATAGAACTACAGTAAACCGTATAGATATGCATAACAACGTGCAGTGGCACATTTTTTTTTTTTTTTTGTCAAATTCCCGCATGATATTGCAAGCAGCCCTAGCACGCCGTCGGGGTGTCGAACGCTGCTTCTAGCACCGTGGGTCACAAAACAACACAACTATACTGCAAAAATAAGAAAAATTCACTTCTGTGCGGTGTATCTTTTTCTGGCACTTCTGCACCTTGTATTGTTATCTTAGTAACTTCGTAACTGCAAAATTCACTGTGCTGACAGTGCGTCTCTGCATTCGTGGCAAGACCGAACAACGCAATGATTGCACGCATTGTGTGTTGCGCTCAGAGCACAGCAGAAGGCATCTTTGTACCTAATATCTACACTGAATTAAATTATATCGCAAATACAATAATTTCCATGTGATGTGTACTTTCAGGGCACTTCGGCAGTTGCACTTTATTACTTGCAAACCAGCAACAGTAGAATGTACTGTGTACAAAACGAGTCTCTCTTTCCGTGTTCTTTGTTATAAGGACGCCTGGTATGAAGATAATACAATCTCACTCCGACTTCTTAGGCTATATAGAATGGTACAGCTTCAGAAAAACTTCCAACGCGGGTAAATGTCACAATTAGGTCCTCGGATCCGGCGTGCTCCATTCCAACTTCCGCGCTGGCTATCGCACTCGCGCTTGGCATAGGTGTTTCTCGTTGTCGGGCCACTGGTTCAAACGCGCATGGTGTCACGCAAATCATCCCTAAGTGATCAAAATTATCCATAGCAGCGACTAAACTGCGCGAAATCGTCTGCGAGGTAGTCGCCGTACCTGGTCAGAAGCTGTCACGTTGCGGCGGGCTCTCGTAGACCCATGGATTGACATCACGGTGCGCTCCACCAATCATCGATGCGAGCCGGATTCGCCGCATGCCGCCCAGCCGCAGCTTAGAGTTTTTTGCTAATAACGTGTTTTTGGTTGCGCCATGTCAAATTTCTTGTCGATTTTCGTGTTCAGGGTGTTCAAAAGTATCAAATGTTGCTTATAACTTGATTTTTGTTTTTTAAACCTGTTCAGTTTCCCTTTAAGGACATTCCATATTTCAGAATTGTTGATTTCTGTGTACTTTTGACAGCTCAGCTAGCACAGCCATATGCTGAAATGAAAGCAAGGGACTGTATATTGGTTGCAATTTTTTTTCTCAAAAAACTTCTGACCATCCATTGCATTGAGTGGCCAACCTGGCAATAACTGGGGTGGCTTGCTGACAGCCAATAATGGACAAAAAGAAATGGAAAGTAAAAATAATCATTACAAAATGCTTAATTCCCTTGGTGTGGTTGGCACCTGTGGCCTTGTAGATCTTTTTTTTTTATAAGATTTGAAACTGAAAAGGTATTCAAAGTTTTAAAAAATAACTACATTCATTACTTCTCATTGTCAGCCTATTAGTGTGAGTGCTTGTGGGCCCACTTGGTTGGCAAACTAATTGTACCTTTGCAGTGGCACACTGTGTTACAGATTTACGACTTGACAGTTGCAACTTGGTCAGTCAGCCATGTTTACTTGGCCTATCTAGTAAGAAGTTTATGCATATAGCGCTTCACAGATTTGATTGAGTTGATTCTTGAGAAAAGCAGAATCAAAATTTTAGTCTAATAGAGAGTGCATTTAAACACATATAAGCATTTATTTTAAACTTTTAGATGTTCCTGAAGAACCAAGAATGTAAATTATTACATTCTTGCTTCTTCGAGAACATCTGAATGAACGTTTGACTGCAGAGCCAAATTCAGGTGAACAAGGGCCAGCACACATTAACATTTATTTTAACATATTTAGCATTTTTCAATGCTTGCATTAACGGAGTATTGACATAAAGTTTGTCTCAATTTTATTTCTTTATTGGATAGCAATCAACCCCGTGATTACACTGTGGATCCTCAATTCCCTGAGAGCGCAACAAATAATTACATTTCCTTTTAATGCGACCTGTTCAAAATGCGCGCCAAGTGCAGTGCGGCTTCTGATGTAAAACGAAAAAAAAAAAGCTCGGGATATCATCGAAACCTCTTGGTACCAGATACCACTGACATATGCACGCTTATGCCCATGGCCTGACAAAACCACCAGAGTTCATTTAGCACTTGACAGGACAAGAGGGGAGAGAGTGTCCCCCTGCGTTTCCAAGAAAAGCGAACAATTGGAAGGGCCAAATCACTGTACGGCCTTGAACCACCCTACCAGGCTGACTGGCGGGTTCTTATCCTCTGCTCTCAGTTGCATGACGAGTATCCATTTTCACAAGTCTCCATTTTCACGTGAAGTATGAAGTCCTACTGTGCTTGACGCACACTTTGAAAAGGTCGTATAAAAGGTGCTGTAATTAATCATTTGTGGCGCAGCGCTATTTAGGAATTAAGGCTTTGTGAAGTAATTGTGAAGTCGACCGCTACCTAAGAAAGGAAGAAAAGTGGGACACATAGTTTTCGTGTCACTACTCCTTTAAAATAACTTAATTTTCACAAAGGCAGTCACGTAGTTGACTCTTAAACATGCTAAAATTAATCCCATTAAAGAGGTAGCTGTGATATTTTCTATTTAATAATTCGTAACTGCAATATCTTGTACCCAATGTTACTATTAGACACTAAAAAGAAAGAAAAGAAAAGCTTGTTTGGGCTGCATCTGAGGCGCAATCATTCACAGGTGTGTATCTTGCACTTAACGGGGGCTAGTAGTATTGTGTAGACCGCATGCTATGCAAATTTGTAACTTGCCAATGTCTTGCTTCATTTTCTCCTTGGATAGTTATTATACATTAAAGATATTCATTGATAGTATAATTATGTAAACATTGAATGAAACCCTAGACAATGCAGTCTTGAGAACCAGGCTTACAATGTGAATCGTGAAGCTAGATCAAATTGGATCTTCTTTTTGGTCCATGTTGGAAATCTGGTAATTGTAAATTCTAAACTGGTAAAAATTGAAAAGATCACCCCATTCTGAGTTTGTTACCCAAAAGCTGTGACCCATTGTAGTCAACTGCTTGAGCCCAGGGCACTTCTGGCTTCCACAATGCTAGGTCTATAACTTTGTCAGCAGAGAACCTTGCCTTGGAGTGATGGATTCAAAATACAGCATATGCTTTGGCCTGCTAGTTATACATGGAAAAATTTGTTTATTGCACTGCCAGCTTCAGTGGCTTGCATCTCACTTGGGTCACTGTGGTCCTTCGTCCTGAAAAGAGGTATCTGCTGGGAAATGTAGAGTACAGGGCCATCTACTCTTTGGGGAAACATGTAAGAAGTAGTTAGGAATGTGTGTTGAAAGTCAAAGGCCTGATTTATGGTCATTTCTCCAGCTTTTTCCTGGGGTCAGGGAATTCTATATTTGTTTTAGTGAATAAGTTTTGCGTGTATTTAATTACCGTTGCTGAGCTGTATACATGCTGTCTTATGTGCATGGGCTTTCACAGGTCTTTTGCAATGTTCATTTTAAGCAAATGTTTGTTTGCTGTCGTCAATAGTGGCCATTATATTTGGACGTGTGTGTTGTGCATTATGGTGAAAGTGCCTATAGCATGTGATGTGGTCGCATGAAATGCAGTGACTTGGAAACTCGAAGGGAAGTGAAGAAAGAAGAGGGTGAGGCCTTTGCTCGTGAGCATGGCCTTATCTTCATGGAGACTTCAGCTAAGACTGCAGCCAACGTAGAGGAGGCTTTCATCAACACAGCCAAGGAGATCTATGAAAAAATCCAGGAAGGTGTCTTTGACATAAATAATGAGGTAATGTAAGGCTATGTTCAGCCACCATTTTCAGGTACTGCTAACGCTTTGCACAGGAATGTGTTGACAAAGGAAACATCAATGGTGCAACATGCAGTTTTTATGTTGGCACATTTTTAAACACTTAACTGTGTATAATGCCTCATAATAATGGTATTTCAATCAGAGACAGCTACTGTAGTGATGACAAGTAAACTGTGTATGTGCTAAGTGCATTTAATATTGAAGTGCAAAAAAAGTGCCCTCTTGCAGAGGAAGTGGAAGTTATAAAGAAATTGAGATTTTGCTGTCCTCTGGTACAACACGCTTGATGTCTCCACAACTTGCACGAAAAAAGTGCCACGTCATAGGTGAACGTGACCAACAACATATTGTTTGCAGTATTGAGTTGCCATATTGATCCAATTTTTTATGTGCATCTAATTTTGAATAAGAAAGTAGCATGCTTCTGACTTTCACCACCAGAAAAAGATTAAACCTGTGGAGTTTAGCTTCATAGTAAATTTATTCATACCTGATCTTGGTCGTCACTGTTAGACAGGTCTTCCTCCACTTTACTCATTGCATTTGGTATTACACATTTTTTGTAATGAGCTTAACCCCATATTTTGAAACCATCCAGTTCATTTTCGACGTTTACCGTATGTTTCATCAAGGGTGCGATTGCAGTAAAGATGGCGGTTTGGCGCCCTCTGAGCCGCATTCAAAGCAATCATGAAGGGTCACAGTCATAAGAATATAAACTGAAGTGGATCGTTGGAGAATACTGCCCTAGGAAACTGCATTTCCTATGGCCGTATTCTCTAACAATCCACTTCTTCCTTGCTTCCCGCTTCGACATCCTTTCACACCTCCAATGTGCCAAGTTGCCTGTCTGGTGTTGTGCCAACCACTTTTACGTGTCAATGTGGCTGACGGTGTGTTGTGGCTTCCTTGCTTCATCTCCTGTCATCTCCTTCATTGCGCGGGCTGCGCAGACGAGCTGAAACCAGTTTTTTTCCTTGGCTCCAGTCTGGAGCATCTTTGTCTACCTTGGAAGCGTAGTCTTCAACCAGAATGGCATCAAGAAAGCAAAAGAAAGGCATGCCATGTGAGCGCCCGCCAACAATCTTAGTGGTGCACACCCGTCAGTAAAATGAAGAGGAGAAACTTGCAGTGATCAATTGATAAATGGCTAGAAGAGATTATATCAGTTCTCGCACGTCTTGCAGAAGGAAACGCACATGTGGCAGTATCGATGGTTTGCGAGCGCCTGCCGATAAAGGAAGTAATTGCATGCCTGCAAAGAAGCTGTTCCAGTGAGCGTCTTGCCGTAACACTTCGAGTGAACACTTCAAGTGATAAGAAACACGATAGAAATCATTTTTCCCGATGCCCATAACTTGAAACTACACGTGCAAGAATGCCGATTATGAAGAGTGAAAGTGAGCATGCTGCAATGAACTATGAGAAGTGGGAATACTCCCAAACTACCGCCGTGTCAGCCACCATAGAGCGAAGTGAGAAATCAGTTTTGACGGAAGTCGAGGGGCAGAAACACAAAAACTGCCATGCTTTTCCAATGACAAACTGTCGGGTCCCACAACATCATTTCGTTGATAGGTGCCTTGGTTTACATATGTAGTGCAAGTGCTATTAAGCTTCCTGTAGATGCCCAACCGCATGCGCGCGATATTCAAGCGACGCGAGAGGCACACCCTGTCGCGCTGTCGTGTCGCGGCATGGAGCAACCACATGACGTGACATCGCGAAAAAGAGTAGCAACGGATTTGCATTGTTGTGCGAATAAATTTTATCGTGCGCGCGTAAAGAAATCTCAATTTTATCAAAAGGGCAACGTTTTATCTAGATCTAGATCTAGCTAAAATATGCTATCATCCCCAGTGGAAATCCGTCCCATGCCGCCAGCGTAAAATGCCGTGGCGCCATCTGTTGAGTAAAACTGTTGAGTAAACAATTTCTCAGCTGATGGTGGCGTCTCAGGCCTAACAGCGTCAAAACAAACAACCGATCTCAATAATAACGACAAGAGAGCGCCGATACTTAGCTAGCGATGAGACGAAGCGATGACTGATTGTACTATTTATTTTTTGCTGTCACAGCAGAGAGCAAGTTGCAAGAGCGAATTCAGATCGAAGCGTCCAGACTGATTGCTGCCGTGGCGTTGAGCAATCGCTGTCCCTAGCGGATGTCGTCGCGCTGACTTCCGGGCGACAAGCGATATTTTTTGGCGGACACGACCAGCGACAGCGACGGATCACCCTCCGCGATGGCACAACCTGTCGCTGTCGCTTGAAAATCGCATGCATGCGGTTGCGTCTTTACAGTAGAACCCCGCTCCAGTTAAACCTGCTTATAACGAATTCCTGGATGTAACGAAGTTTTTCTATTCCCTGCCATTACTCCCCTGCCATTACTCCATAGAAGCACATGTAATTGAGACCTCTACATAACGAAGTGGCAGCAGGAGATCTCGATATAACTAATTTCCCCCTCCGACAACCTAGAGATTTCGCCCCAAATATTGTCATTTTTGCTCGAGCGGCAACCGGAAGCACCTTGTCCACCGCGACGGAATGCGAAGCGAGCGCACGTGTGCGTGGCGGGCCTGCATCCCTCGACCTGGTGATCTTGCCGCCGCGGGCGTGACCTTTCCCCCTCCCTTCATTCAAACCTGATCCTGCCGCTTGATGCAGCTGGCCTAGCCCGCCAAGCCGGCACTCTCTCCTTTTCCAGTTGATGTTGCCGACGCGCTGGTACACGCTGTGACACATCACACTCGAGCGCGGGCACGCGCTGTCAAACGCTGGCGGCGTGTGGAAGCGCCGCTGGAGAAGCGAACGAAGTGACCTTCGTGCTGTTGTCTATCGCTTCAACGCAAACTGAGCGCCGAGAACACACAGCACGCACAAAGCTACGAGCCGCCGACGCACCTACACTGCTAGACTCTGCCCCAATGCAGATCGCTTTCAAGATACGGCCCGCGTGCCGCCACGCAGTACGCAGTTGATGTCAGAGTACAGTACAACGCCGCCCCGCTATCCCTCCCCCCTCGCTCGCTCGCTGGTGCCTTGAGCGCAACGGAAGAAGGTGCGCTTCCTCCCTGCTTTTCTTGCGCGCGCGAGATTAGACACGGTCGTCGGCTCCCCTCGCACGATTTCACTCGCACATACAGCATACGGCGCGCGGCGACTGCGTTATCGCCCTTGGGAGTTTATACGGGATATCTATAAGCCAAAACCAATTTTAGGGCCACAACGCGTCATAGACACCATCTTTATGTAGCAAATACGGATCTCAAGGGCCATACTTTTTTTGGCGGAAACCGAAAATACGTCATAGTTGTCGCCCCTGGCACTTTGGGCGGCCAATGCCATCGTCAAGCCACCAAGCCAAGCGACATGAAAAGTCAAAATGGCCGCTCGGGCCGGCGTGGGGTGGCAGTTCGCAACGTATGATGCGGGAACGGTCCCACATTTGCGACGCAACAGCGGGGTTACCAATGCATTGGGTTCTATGGGAGCTGTGCCGGGACCGGCCTAAAACGAACAGCCTGGAAAACGCGGCCCCCGGGAACGTAACAGCGGGGTTCTACTGTAACACTATACGACGCTACAACGCCATCGTGACGCTCGCTCTTCGTTTCCGATGCCTCGCGCTTGTGCGAAACGACACGCGTCCACGCATCCGGTACCTGGTGTGACATTCCAAGGATGAGTGCTTCGACGAAAACGGAAAACAGGTGCGCGTTACAATTGAGGGCACGTTAGAATCGAGTAAATACGGTAAGCGTTTCTTTTTCGAATTTTCGTGCCAAACCTGCATATAACGAAATCCTCTTTATAATGAAGTTTTTCAGAAATTTGTCAATTTCGTTATATCTAGGTGTTAACTGCATTACATTCCTGGCTGCTACATTGTTTTTGGCCACTCCCGGCATAGCTCCCATAGGATTCAATCTATTGGGAACCCCGCTGTTACGTCGCGTACTGGCACTCTGAGCCGGCCCGAGCGGAGAGTGCCAACAGCCATGTTTACTTTTCATGCAGCTTGACCGGGCCTGACTATAGGATTAGCCTCACGAAATGGTGGGGGCGACACCCATAACGTGTTTCTGGCTCCCACCAGCAAAAACATGTCCTTCGAGAGATCTGTATTTGCTATCCAGAGACGGTGTCTATGCCGTGCTTTGGCCCTGTAACCGGTTACGGTGCACGCAGTTAGCAAAAGTAGAGCCTTCGATATCTGTTTCTGTTGCCCAGAGAGCCGTTGCAGTGGCATGGACTTGTCATCTTTATTGTGGGTGGTGTCCATGCTTTCTGCAGTTTTCTCGCGCTGCCTTTGTGCTGCTGACTCGTCGTGCAAGCTTGCTGCGTGTGCTTCATCCTTCGCTTCAACATCCTTTCACACCTCCAATGCATCAAGTTGCCTTCCTGGCACTGTGCCAACTGCTTTTGCATGTCATTGCGGCTGACTGTGTGTTGTAGCTTTCTTGCTTCATCGCCCATCATCCCTTACAGTGTGTAAGCCACGTGGACATGCAGAAACCTGTTTTTTCGTTGGCTCCAGTGTGTGGCAGCTTTGTGTAACATAGAAGCGTAGTCTTCTACCAGGGTTATACAGTCAAGCCTCTTTAATACAATACGTACCCGCTTAATATGTAATTGCAGTTTAAACGTAGTGGCGAAGATTCCCCCACCCAGCCCCCATTGAACCCCATGTATTGCTTGACCGCTTAAGCTGTAGTCGCTCATTTGCCACCAAATGGCTAGTGCATACTATTTTCTTTCTAGTTATACACACATAGGCCCAAAGTCGACAAAATCTCATGTGCAGAGACGTTCGATTCTCGAGTTGCGACGCCCGGACGACAGCCGCCAGCGATAGGGACCTTAAAACATGGCCACCGTGATGCATTTCCTGCTCATACAGCTGTTGCCAAATGCAGCGCACAAGAGCATGGCCTTCGAGATTTGGCTTCCGGTAACGCGAAGAAGGTGCTGGTAGGAGGTGCGAATTCACTGTCGCCGTCAAATCCAATTCAAGTAGTAACCATGCAGAAACACATTTTATTGTAATAGCAACCTCACGGACGCTCCAGGCGCATTTCTGCCATGGTCGTGGTCGTCGCTTTGAGGTTCCGTATAAAGTCTAAACCCGGTAACACTGTCGCCGCGCGCCGTACGCTGTATGTGCGAGTGAAAGCTTGCGAGGGTCAGCCGACAATTGCGGCCCAATCCAATCTCGCGCATGCGGGAGAAAGGCGGGGCGGAAGCGTGCTTCTGTCGCGCGCAAGGCACGACGGGGGAGTGAGAAAGTGGGGGGTGTTATGCGGCGGCTGCCCGGGCGCCTATCTTAAAAGCAATCTACGACGTGGAGAAAGTGCGCGTCTGCGCGGGCCTCGACTTCAAAGTGATCTGCCATGTGAACAAACTGCGACTAGTGCCGGTAGCTTCATGTGCACTGTGCTTTCGATGTTTAGTTCTTCGCGTTGATGGCATGAAGGTCAATTCACTCGCTGCTCTTGCCGCACCTCTTCACTCCAGCGTTGTGACATAGAGTTTCCGCTGTCATTGAGAGAGATGTGTTCATATTTACTTGTGCACGCTTTACACCATGCTTGTTAACTTAGTAAGCATATGTTTACAATTTCATATGACCGATAAAACTACTATCCTTAGTTCGTATAGTTGTCTACTAATTTGCAATCGCAATCGATGCTTTGCCTATGGGGTGAAACTGCGACATTCTTTTTTTTTTTTTTTTTCTTCATTCCGACAGTGTGCTTGCGGTCGTGTTGTTGTCGTGTTCTGTTCGAAGATGCCATCTTCGCGGAAAGTGAAGATAACCGATTTTTTTCCTGCCTACCTGCAAATAAAGCGGGCCTGAGAGTGTGTGTTTGAGAGCATTGTGACGTAGTTCTTTTCCGGTCGGTCAGTAGCTGCTAAACTGACATTGGCGATTAATCCGTACATCGTTTAGTGCGTACCTAAACGTTGTTCCCGGCCGACTACGTATTAACGAGGTTTGACTGTATCAAGAAAGCGGAAATCATTTTCGCTGCAAAAGAAGTTGAGTACTTTCTGCACAGTATAAGAAAACCTGATGCGGAAAAGGGTTTGCATAGCGAAAGAACTAGAACTAACGCCTTCTAGCCTGAATTTTATTGTCAAAAAAGGAGCTAAATTGAAGACTCTCCAACCTTCGATGTCAGATGCTAGCAAGCCCGGCTTTTGGAGCACATGCAGCTTGATGAGGCCATTTTCAAATGGTTTAAGCAGGTGAGGGCCACAGTCTTGCGTGTCGCACGAGTGGATTGACCGCTTTAAATAACGGGCGTGGGATATGCTGCCGAACAGTAAAAGGAGAGGCTGCAAGCGTCAACACGGCATTCTTTGACACCTGGAAAGAGACCATCATTTCCATTATCAAGGATTACGAACATTTTCAGTGCAAATGAAGCAGGCCTTTTTTTTAATGCCAGGTACAGCCATCCAAGATGCTGGATGGCATCTTGGATGGCATCAAAGGCGAGGCTTGCCACGGAGGAAAATATTCAAAATCGAAACTAGCGAGTACTAGTCATTCAGTAGCACTCACTGGCCGCGCTTAAACCGCGAGATAAGCCAAGCCACTAAGCTGTAAAGGCTGCGTTTGAGCTATTTGTCGTACGAGTTCCGTTGGGCTCCTATTCACCATTCATGTTCGGCTGACTTCGTTGATAACGTAGGCGGAGCGTCAAAAGAAAGAGGACAGAGCTTGTGGACTCTCACACGTGCTCTTCGGACAAAGGAATGACAACACAGTAGTGTAGACAATCAAAAGGGCATTTATTGCACCTTTCATACACTAATGCACGCTAGCCGAATTACTAAGCCGATGGGCGCGCGACCAATCGAGGAAGTCCGACTCACCGCGACCGGATAGCGAGCGAATATGTTTGCCCCATGCTAGACACCACCACCATCTCCCGTAATACTCCGCAACCACACCGACCACAGTCACGTGGCGAAGCCAGATTACAGGAGACGGGAGCCATGCGAGGAAGGCAACATCTGGGGACGCGTGACAGTCTCGCATCCCCACAAGCTCTGTCCTGTCCTTTTTTTTCTTTCATTGTGCATCTTGTGCAGCATGTTAATAATACTAGAGGGAACTGTGGCACTAGTGTCTACGGGAGCTGCAAGCAGGCTGGCTCAGCAGCATGGGAATGATGGGCAGTACGTGGATTTGCCTAAACTTCTTCCTTCTGGCTTTTAACGGCTTCGTGTTTTTGCAAAGTCATCATATTTAAGAAGGTACTGCGTTATAAAGGATTAAACATTATTAAAATTGTCTAACAGTAGGATTTGAACACAAGACCTGTAAGAACAGAAGCGCAATATTAAAACCATAATGCCACGGATGCGTTGACAAGCGAAACCACTACAATTAGCAGCGAATATGCATGTTTTAGAGTCTTATTAACTTTTGCATTTAATAACATTTCTCCCAAGAGGCAGAACATCGATTGCAATAGCAAGTTATTAGACAGCTTTACAAAATAAGGATAGCATTTTTGTCTGCCATATAAACTTGTAAACATTCGCTTACTAACTAAAGAAGCGCGGTGTCACGTGCGCACAGGCAAACATGAACACATCTCGCTCGATGACCACGGACACTCGCTGTCAAAACACTGGCGTGAGAAAGTGCGGCAGCAGCAGTGAGTAAATTTACGCTCATGCTGCCTCTCGCTTCAACGCAAACCAGCAGTGAGAACACAGTGCACACGAAGCCATCAGCCCTCGTCGCACCCAGACTCTGTCCCCATCGCAGATTGCTTTCAAGATAGGGACCGTGCCATACACAGCCGCCATCGGAGTAGAACTAAAAGTAGAGCAGAAAGCGTGAAAAGGAATAACATAAAGGCATCACTCATAAATTGTGGCCACAGACTGTCTAGAACAAAGACAAGCAAACCGTATTTAGTTGAATCTAGGCCGACTCCGATTCTAAGTCAACCACCTAAAAGTTCGCAGCCCGAAAAAAAAAAAAAAAAAAAACTTTCCTCGAATGTAGGCCGAACAAAAAAGTGAGCACAGCATTCGCAAAATGAAACAGCATTTATTAAATATGAACGTGCCGAGCTCATTCTACATCACCATCGCTGCTAGCCTCGTTGCTATCTTCCATCTTCAAACAGTGCACTATTTTCAGTACCATCAAGTGCATTAGAGATGCTGCACTTTTTTAAGGAGCGCACAATCAATGTTTGCCATCCTCGTTGCGGCGCACGCAAAAAGCATCTCCCGTGGCCCCCTCCAACGACGGAAATTTTTCTTATCGATGTCGAAGTCCCGCCCGGCTTGAACGCTTGATGATGCCTCTACGGCTCGCACAACTACCATATTTACTCGATTCTAATGCGTTCTCGATTGTAATGTGCATCCGTTTTCCGTGATGACAGAAAAATCCTTTACAGTACCGCGCACCTCATGCTTTCGAACAGAAAAACAACTGTCATTTGGAAAAACAGCTTTCCTCCCGATGCACTGAAGTTGCGTTGAATAAAAAAAGTCGCAGTTTCATTGAATGTGATAGCAAATTAGTAGACCGCTATATGAAGTAAGGATAGCAGTTTTATCGGCCGTATAAACTTGCAAACATTCGCTTACTAAATAAATTAACAAGCACAGTGTCACGCGCGCACAAGCAAACATGAACACATCTCGCTCGTTGACCCCGGAAACGAACTGTCAAAACGCTTGAGTGACGAAGCGCAGCAAGCAAATTGACCTTCGTGCTAGCATGCCTCTCGCTTCAACGCAACCTATAAGCGGCGAAAACACGGCGCGCCGTGGACTTTTCCCGTCGCAGATTGCTTTAAAGATAGTGCCAAGGCGATCGTATCGCCGTAGTGGATCGTCGCAGGCTTCGGTCCACTGAAACCGTTCCGCATTGCCTTGCTGGCGAAAATCCTCTCCTCAAGTTTACGCCGTCCCGCACGCAAGTTTTGGATTCTCCGAACGCCCGTGATGCGGCCCGATTTCCGTCTGTCTCCGCACACATAACTTTTAAATGCGGCATCGTGATGAACTCGGTACTTCATGCTGATAGAGCAGACGCAAAGAACGTGAAGACAAACGGTAGACTATTGCCTAAGCACGTATACTGCAGCACAACGGAGGAAGCTACGGTAGCTAGGCTCGAGTGCGTGCAGGGCGGCCATTTTGAAAGGCCGTCAGCTATATAGTAATGCAGATGTAGGGTCGTGTTAAAAGTATGCGTTAGATTCGAGTAAATAGGGTATTCGTTAGAAAGCGACACTATAGTGGCATCACCTGTTTGGTGCCATTACGAAAATTACAAAAATGCCATGCCGCGTGCCGATGCTACACCATACCGATACGACACGGGTCAGAATGGCGACGTCCCCCGTGTACTTCAGTTGACTGCTGGCGCGGCTAGTAGCGGCTGCGATACTGACTTTTCTAGATGGCGTTAACTATGCACCATATTTATCAGTTTCAGCTAAAAGCTGGTGCATTTTTTAAAATCCTCGAATCTAAGCCGACCCTAGAGTTTCGTATATGAATATTTGAAAAAAAAAAAAACTATCAGCCTTGATTCGAATGAATACATGTGTGTGTAGCACGATGTTGGCAAAGTTAGGTCATATTCTTGGACGATCACTTTCGAAGATACGTTAACTTTCATGATATTTGGCGTGACTATTCCTGGACGCGTCAACAGGCGGCAGTGCTTCCGCACTGCGATAAGATAGCATGCCCATCGCTGTGCCAAGAATGTCGTCGCTCGTAGATGTCGATGCATTTTGCACTTGTCAAGCTAAATTGAAGGTATCCCTACAATGACAATCTGAGAATACAGCACACCTTTTTTTTTTTGCCACTTGTGGAAGAAAATCACTTACTTTCTGGCAAATCCAATATTCCAGATTATTTGGACTTTCTGGCAGTCTCCGTGCAGTATGTGACATGTTGCCACATTATTATTTTTTAATTTTACATTTTATCGGGGGGGGGGGGCACTTCTGGTAAGACAGAACAAGCTTTCACCATCCCTTCGAGTTCGTCCTAAAGGGAGTCAACTGTATAGTGACTGTCTTTAGAAGAATGTGTGTTGGTCATCTGACAGCCTACCGCATGCATGTTGGCAAATGCACGAGCAAAGCCGTAGCCAGATCCAAATGTTGTTGTCTTCTTGTGTGCGCTCTTCCAATCGACCTCATGTGTGATTTGTTTTTCCTGTTTTTTCATCTGCTGAGGGATGGGTTGCTGCACGAAGAGACAGGTTTCAGGGGCGTTCATGATAAAAGTTGTTCACTTTGCCGAAGCAAATGGCAACATGGCGGCTCAACGCCAGTTGGAGTTTCCGAAATAATGCGTGTGGTATTGGCGGGCACAAAAATGAAATCTGTTGACACGCAACCCACGTAAAACATCTCATTTCGTTGGCATTGTACTGTTAATCCACAGCTTGAGGATGCACTTGCGGACTTAGTGCTTGCTTGCTACCGGTGACAGTGCTTTTGTAATATTAAACACATATTGTTTATTGGGGATTTTTTTACTTCAAGGTAAAGAAAAGGGTCTATGTATGTTCCGGTTAAGCGTTAATGGTATACTACTTGCAAGACCTTGTACAGCACTATATAGCCGAGAACATGGTACTTTACCAATAAACACTCCCTGTTTATGGCAGTACAAATGTACGAGAGCACTAGTGCTCTTTTTTGATCCTTCTACTCAGATGTTCCATAAAGGCAAGTTGGGGCATTTTCTATGTTGCCATTTACAGCAACGCACAACCATAGATAGCCTCAGCAGCACAATGCACTACTTGCTCCTTTGCCCACACATAACCTTCGTTGCATTCCCTCACCTTATTGCTTGAGGGAAATGAACTTGTGATGTCTTCAGGAGGTTACAACCCCTTGGTTCCCATGTCTGCTGGCTATCAATGTTGACATAGTTTCAGGAACTGGAATAGAAAATGTGCTGCAGGTTTAAAGCACAGGCAGGCACTGGATGCCAACCTAGTGCACTGATAAGTGCCGCTCATGCACATCGGAAGCACACACGATCCGAGATGACCTAGGCATGAATATGGCACTATTGCGCTTGTGGCACCATTTGCAAGTGCCATTCACAGAGAAATAGCCAAGGCACATTAGAGTTGGTCACAGATTGTCGTGTCCATTTTGTATCACAATTGCCATCTGAATCTGTTTTGGTAATGTTTTTAAACGTAATGTTTAACAGTGATACTCTTGCATGTAGACTTTTTCATGTCGCATATCGGCGTGTGGCTGCTGATATTTCATTTTTCAGGGGTGTCATTTTTCATTTTTGGACCTTATATCTATGGTGTATAAGTGCCGTGCCCAAGTATACTCGTCTAGTAGCTAAAGGCTCAACCGCAAGGAAGAAATCTGTGACAGATTTTCAGCGTCGGCACCATGTAGCGAAGGCTGGCGGCATTGAGAACAATGCGCCGCCAGTTCACGCTCGCTCAGCGCCCCAAGACCAAGCATGTCAGACTGCAGCGCCAACGGCGGAAGTGGCGGTAGAAGCAAGAAGCAACAAACTATGGCCTCCGAGACTGCGCGCCGCGTCATGTGAGCGAGCTCGGAGGCCATTTACAAAGCGAGCTTCTGGCAATGCCGTCGTCCGCAAGTGCTACGTCCGCGTCCGAAGCACCCGATCGCTCGCACGTGCTCCGGTCATGGCAAATGGTGCAGCTTTGTACGGTACCATAGATAATGATGTACTCATTTCCAGACAGGGACATGCAAAGAATGCCGAAGTGCACACTAGTGAGCACGGTTGCTGCTGGTGATGCTATGTCACTGGTGCACGTGTTTCAGTACAGGCAACAAGCAAAATACTGTATATATTTGCGCGAGAGTGACAGACAGTTTTTATGAAGCTATAAGAAGTCCTTATGAAGTAAAAAACTGTTCTGTTAGCGCAACATTTTTGAAAACTGGCCTGCTAAATTCGGGGCCATTAAGAAGGGAAGATCAGGCCGCATTGCGCCACGCTTGAAATACGTCGAAACCTAGAGTATCTTGTTATTAAGCGTTGTCAATAAACCTCGTTGAGTGTCGCCGCTGTGTGCCGCTGGCCGACGCCGAAAATCCGTCCAAAATGTTGGGCCTTAATGCCCACCCCTGGTCATGCCCAAGATAATTTGATAACCGGAAACATCTGTAGACCTGTTATGTCATCTACTCTTCCGGAAGTTGGTTAAACTTAAAATTTTATGGTTGGCTATGTTTTTACATGACAGATAGCATTGCAAAATTTATTGACTGTTGGTGTTGTTTGCATAATTTGTTTTCCAGCGTGGCAAACTAGCGTAAAAAGCCAACGCATTTCTTAAAAAATGCACTTTGATTCAGGGGGCTTTGAAATTAATTATGAGGTTTCTTCAAGGGACAATGACAGCAATAAAAAGGCCATGTTGCCTTAGGAACACTAATTATCTCAATTAACATTAATTCGCATGTCTTAAATTTTGTTTGAGTTTTCAAATTAAAAATTTAAATTAGAGCTTTCTAATGTGTTACTTAAAAATTGAATTGTGCACATTGGAAAAAACTAGATACTCAAACGGTAAATAAATTTAGTTGGATGCCATGCTGTCACTTTGTCCAGCTGCAGTTCTGCATCAGTTTTAGTGCTGTCAAGTGCATTGGTGATGTATGGAGATAGCCTTTTCCCTTGTGTTTCAGGCCAATGGCATCAAGATTGGTCCCCAGCATTCGCCAACCAGTCCCAGCATGCCGTCAAGTGGTGGTGGAGCAAGTGCCGGTGGTGGCTGCTGCTGAGCTGCATGCACCATTAATGAAAAACACCTCACAGTGGGCGTTTTTTATTTGGCAACACCGATACACACGTACATATATATAATGTAATAGTACATGTGTGCATGTGTGTGTAAATACACAAAAGATATCTATGTACATGTACTATTCAGTCTCCATGGGTGTATACACAGCATGCTGAAGAAAACATTGGGAAGCTTGGAAAAGGGAAGTGAAAAGTAGGGGGGGGGGGGAGAATGTTTTGTTTTTCTCTGTTTTTCTTGCAGCTCCCAGCACTTTTTTCTTGCCTGGTTGGTTTGTGCTCTAACTTTGCACCTACTTTTATTCTATGAAAATTGTCACCTGCGAGCTCCTGTATGAACGTGCAGTCTCTGCGAAAAAAGTATCTGCAGTTGGAGTATCTCATTTTCTTGTCTGCAAGAAAAATGTGAAATGCTGCAAAAAAAAAGCCAAAGTTTCAAAGGGGCACGTGCAAAATGGCTCATTCTGTGTACACTTATGCCTTGCTTTTCCAGGGTGCGCTTCCTAATAGAAAATGCTCAGCCTTTTCTTCTCGTATGCTGCCTTGCTAGTGCCTCGCACTGACATTATTTTTCCTTCTCTTGAAACACTTCTGTGTTGTTTGATCTGAGTCACTATTTTTTTGTGATGCAGTACTAGTCATAAACATTCCCCACTCTGTACTAGTTTGTTGTGTGGCATCGAATTGGGACAAAAACTGCTTAGTGTTCAGCGTGCAGGCCATGAACTTCTTGTGAGCTGATGTTTGAAGCACAAAAATTTGTTGTCTTTGCTATTTATACTTTATGCTTGCCAAGTGTACATATTGTTTTTCATTTGCAAAAAATTCGATAAAGGCTTGTGTGACTGTGCTACAAGTGAGCTCTTTCAAGGTAGCTTGGGCGATTGTGGCTGTGAGTTGGAAAAGCAAGTTTTTATGAGAAGTGAGTGATGTATCGGTACTGACATTCTATCCTGTGCTTAACCCTGTTAGCTGGCATACTTGTCTGTTTGGAATAAATTGGTTTTAACCTAAGACCTTACCTGTTTATGTTGTATTACCATTCAAGCCTACACTTCAGAATCTTGATGACCATTTGGCATTTGAAGTACATGTGACAGCAATTTCTGGAATACATTATGGCAATGGAATTGAAGAGTTGCGTGATATCCTGTATTTGTGTACTGGAATTTTAAAATTTTGGATTATTTGTGGAAACTTCTGTGCACTGTGTTCTTGTGCAGCATCATGAAGCTTGTGCTTTCGTTTTATGGGGAAGACTTGAGATCCTGCTTCATATAACTAACACCAGTATCTCGCTATTACGAGATCAGGGAGTATATTTACGAGCTTAGGGCCAACTTCAATTCCCTTATTCGGATACATGTGAAATGCGGAAACAAACTTAGTAGGCAACGAATTAATTGAGTTGAATGAAATTTGTTCATTTTGTGAGAGAAAGCTCAATTCTACCGACTCAACGTTGGAGGCATCATTTTGCCGCGTGCACTCTGCACTTGTGATCTTGACAAGGTGTGGCCCTTCGCGGGGGCAGGCCGTTTCAGCTGTATGTAATCCATGTGATCCCTGTGTACCCAAAGAGAAAACTTGTTTTCGTAATGCATTTTCTTGCTCGTGCACATTATGCACCTGGTACCCGTGATGGTGATGGTGGTCCTGCCCTTTGCATCGGGTTGCCGTAGTTGGCCCTGTCTAAACCGGCGTGACCACATAAAAAAGAAAAAAAAATCATGGAAACATCTTTTCGTGAACTTCAGAAAAAAAAATATAAATTCGCACAGTCATCGGCGCAGCGCTCCATGCTGCCACCAAAACTCGAGGCATTTCTTGGTAACCTCCGCGGCCCCGACCTCCTCCGTCCTGAAACCAAGTGCGGTGGGCAGTGCCTGTGTGCGGGCTGGTGGAAAGATGCCACCACACTCCAGGACCACGTGACACAGTGTCTCGTCCGACTTTCCACAGAGGGCGCACGTTGTGGAAACCCCCTCGGTGAAGCGCGCTCTCCAAATGTGTGTGCGCAGCACACCCGCTTTCCTCCGCCAGCAGTGCGCTTCCCTTCGAGTTGTCGTAGCAGCACTTGGTGTGGATTTCGAGCTTTTCACTCCGATACCACTTGAGGGACGACTTTTCTTCTTTGGCTTTCCGCCACGCAGCTGCCTCTTTCTGTCGCACCTGGAGCCGTGTTCCCCTGCCCATTGGGTCCCTCGGTTTCTGCACCGCCTCCTCCAGACAGATCGTCGGTAACCCAAAACGCCGCTGCAGTGCAGCTGTTCTTCTCGTCCATTTCGTCGACTTGTCGGCGAAAATGGTGTAAACCATCACCTGTCGTGCGACATTCTCCTCCGGAAGCCTCAGTAGCCGATTCTCATATGTCGCCTTTGCCACCGCCTCTCTTGCGGTGAAGGAGGACCATCCCATCTCCCCCTGTATCGCCTCCACGGGTGTGTGCCTGTGCACTCCCAGCACCAGCCTGCCTCTCTCTGACGCCTCTCCAGGAATTCCCGCACTCCTGAGGAGAGGCATAGTACGGCGTTTAGCGTAGGTAAGCCCCGGCACTGCTACCATCTTCCACAGCGCTCGCATCACCTCGTATCTACTATACAACCACAAGGACCTCTGGCACAGCACTCCTTTTTGCCTGGCTGCTTTGCCTCTCATCTCTCTCTCATGCCAAGAGGTAGTGAGCTGGTTGTCAGTCTGATGCCTAGATGCTTTGTGCTGGTGGTCCTGAGGATTGCGTTGCCCTGTAGGCTCCGTGTTGTGTCGGGCCGGGCGTCTTTTCCCCTCAAACCAACACCACGCACTTTGTGGTGCTGAAACGCAGTCGCGTCACCTACTTGCCACGTAAGTTTAACAACTTCTGCAGCTCCTCTGGAGAGCCTGCAAGGAGTGCAAAATCATCAGCATACTCCAGCGCTGGGATCTGTCTCTGCATCAGCTGCCCGCTCTCCCTATGCCTGAAAATAAAGCCACAATCCAAGTCCTCGAGAAGTTGGACCACCCTTGCAACATATACCATAAACAGGAGTGGGGACAGCGGACAACCCTGCCGGAGGCCTCGAGGCATTTCTACCTGTGCAGTCTTATGGCCATCCCACTCCACCTTTGCCGCCACATCACTGTAGATTGCCTGAAGCAGTACGCGATCCTCGTCAGCCAGGCCCATCTCTGCCAGTATCTTCCAGAGGATCTCTCGGTCCACAATATCATAGGCCTTAGCTATGTCCAGGAAAGCCACATACGATGGGACCCCGGCCTGGACCGCCAGCTCAGTGCTTTGTGTGATGACAAAGAGGCTGTCCTCTATGCGACATCCCTGCCGGAAACCCATCTAAAGCTCTCCAAGGATTCCCGTGGCCTCCACCCACCATTGGAGTCGTGCCTTCACCGCTTGCATGGTCACTTGATACAGGACCGGGGTTGTGGGGATCGGTCTGTAGTTTGTGAGGTCTCGCTTATCACCTGAGCCTTTGTACAGAGGTCTCGGCTTGCTTCTCTTCCAATCCCCCGGTACCTCCGCCGATCCCAGTGCCTTTGCCACAAACTCCTCGACCCTCACCTGTGCTTTGGGCCCCAGCGTCTTGATCAGGCTCATCGGTAACCCATCACACCCTACTGCTGTCCCTGCATCCACTCTGCTCACCGCGCTCTTAAATTCTCTCTCAGTTGGTGCCAACCGTAGGTCGGCATCGGCTGGTTCCTCAGGTGTAAGCAGCACATACGAGCCAGCCATGTCTTCAGACAGGGTGTCCGGGCATCTTGCCGTTGCAGTGGCCGGAGCCACTCTTCCCCTATCACTTCCTCCCCGTCCGGCAACCCCCGCAGTGTCACTTGGAATATCTGCTGGTTCGACTTCTGTTTGTATCGCCAGAAGCACTGTGGTGCCCTGCCTCCCTGCCTCCTTCAAATCCTCCATGAACTTCCTGTTCATGCCCCCAACACGTCCCTGCACCAGCACAGCTGCATCCTGTTTCAGCCTCCTGTAGGTCTCCCAGGCAACCAGGACCGCTTCTGTATCCCCGTATTTGCTCAGCTGTCTGTGGACACGGCTCGCTTCTTGCCTGCACTGTATAGCTTCTGCCACTTCTCTGCTCCACCATGGCTTAAGCCTGTGCCGACTTCGTGCCTGCTGAGCCCACTGCCCCATGGCCTCTTTCATTTCTAATACCAGGTGATCGTAGGATTCCAGCATATCCGCTTTCGCTTCCAGCTTGGCTGCCCTCTCAAGTAGGGCCTATTCATTTGGGCGAGTTACCGCCACAGAGAGTTGCTGTCGCTTGCGCTGAAAACCGGTTTGGAAAGCCAGGCGTAACCGTTTGTGGTCGCTTCCCAGATTGCTTGCTCCATCTTCATCTACCACCATCCTGTTGAGGCCTTCGTACATTGGTTCGGTCATGAGGCAGTAATCTATGCAGTACCGGCGATCTCGCGAGGACCAGGTCGTTGCCCCACAGCACTTCTCCGTCAAACTAGTGATCCGAGTCCGCCAGCTCCAGGAGCAGCCTACCATTAGCATCTGTGCGGCTGTCCAGGTTCTCCACATGGGCCTTAAAATCCCCCACTACTATGATTTCTGCCCCCTGGCGAAAGTCCTCTATATCCTTGGTTTACTGTCTAGTCGTTAACTGCCATTGTTGCCGCTGCACACACCTGTGTATGCAGTCGGTCATACCCCGTGAAGCCTGTGACTTTAGGGCCAACTGCAACGAAATTTCACCTTAGCTAAATTGGTTATAAAAGTTGCAGGGCTGGTTTTCTCATTAGCAGTGCTTCAATAGCTTCTAAGCAGGGCAACACGTGCACCTGGTGATTAGCTGATTGATGCAAATCCCAGCACATGGTGTCCGAGATTTATCCGCGGGCACCGCCTAATCTCGGCAGTCGTGTCGAAGAGCCACTTCCAGCAAGCGGTAATGGCGGCGCTCTTTTTAATTTACCGTAATATCCCGAGTCATCGCCCCCCCCCCCCCCCCCCTTACGCAAAAATCGATTATGTCAAAACCACCGAGTCATCGCCCACCCCTAATTGACGGAAACCGCGGGTTTCGCAATTTGCGGGAAATTATAGAATCAAACCGTTTTGTTCACGCCCCTAGGTAGTTGTATTTGTGCGCAACAGGTGGTGCTTGCTTTCGAAAGGGGTCTATTTAGCTCCAGTTTTGCGGTCCGTATTCCCACTATCTCTGTCGCTGCCAGTGGCGTTGCTTTCCTTTTATACGCGATAAGGAACAGCTACACTGTCAAGAAGCAAAGGGAGGCCCGTGATAAAGGTTTATCGAGTCTTATAAAGCCACGCTAGATGCAAAGAATATATATATATATATATATATATATATATATATATTCTAGCTTTTTCCTTTTAAACAGCGGAGCTGTTTAACTCTTTCCCTACCATGAGGAAAATAGGTGTTCTTTTGTATGTTACAGCACGTTTTTTTTTTTTCCTGAAGGTACTACTGCACTCAATATTTATTGTAATACACAAACAGAAAGCAAAATGAATGCACTTTTCACGCAATAAGAATTTATTAACGAGATTTAAGTCATAAAAAATGTAAATTGTTAAAATGAAGATTGTGCGATGAAATTGAACAAAGCTTGTAAAGACACGCTTGGTATCTAATAAGAAAAAAAAGTTACTAAAATTATGAGATACAAAATGTATTTCCGTCTATTAGGCGCTTTCTCCGAAAAAGTGCAGATTTTTCATTTAACCGGTATTCCGCTACAAAAATTTAACTGCAAGAGAGAGAAACATTAATGGATAAAATGAAATTTGAGGTCCCGTGGTTGGGGCCCCTAGTCCAGGGCTCCACTGGCACGAGCGGGGGAGGATTTTGATGATCCAAATATAATTTCACTATCAGGGAGGGAGCAGTCTACCTGACTGGAGCAGTATTTTTTTTATTTGGGGTGTTGCTACGCTGCGCTCCGCAACACCCCAACGACCGCCGCTTCGCGTCGGCGCCCGGCATCGGGGTTCAAACGACCGCGCTGGCAAACAGAGAGGAAAAAAAGGAAAAGCGTGATATTAAGAAAAAAATTTCTAGCCAGGACGGGATTCGAACCCGCATTCGTATGAACCCGAAGAGAGCGCAGTAACTACTCGGCCATATAGCAATGCTTCCGAGGCGCGCATTCATGCGAACCATATGATTGCGTTCAAGCGCCCTCGGCGAAAGAAACTATCTAGAAACGCGGTACGCGCGAGCGGCACAGCGTGGCTCCAGCGGTCGAACGCTGTATCTACTAGCAATTGGAGTGTTGCGATCGAGTAGCGTGGCTCGGAGCGAGCGATTTAGTCCGGAAAATCGAACATTGGCACCTAGATTTGTCCGAAAAATCGCTCGCGAAAATGCATTAGCTCTATGGGAATCCTGCCGGTACATCTATGAAGTCCGGAATATCCAGTAAGTCTGAATTTTTGTAGTCCGAAAAATCGGTCGGCTACTGTACTTGTAATTTACATCGTATCTAGCCAAACGAGATGCGGTTTTGTTTGTGGATTTCACAGGGCCCACTGCGGCAGCCATCGTGCTGTTCTTCACTGTAGCAAGCCTAGAAAACCCTAGGAAGAGCTGCTCGTCTTTTCCGCGCAGTGTTGCCTGCGCAGTGTTGCCTCTCGCTCCGGCGGTTGCGGTACTTTCCAAGTTCCAGGTTCCAGTGACTTCAGCAGTGCCACGCACGGCGCCGACGTGGCGTCTGCCTTGCAAGGCGGCTCGACGGCAAAGTGCGGTTTCTGCCGAGGCTCGCGGTTTCAAGGTTAATTGGCGATTCATCGGCGGACGTTATCTGCTCCGGAAACACAGCTAGTTTGAAGCGCAGCATGACGTGGTTATAATAACCGCGTGCCGCCAATGTGTCCATCATTTCTGTTTCTGGATATTACCGATGACATCTGGGAAAACTAGCAATATACGAAATGATATCAATTTGTGTCTGTGTGTGTCGCATGCACACAAGTGCATTTTTTTCTCCACGAGATCTGCAATAGATGGAAATGTTTACGAAGCTTCTCGTGAGAACATAAGAATTATTCAGGTAATTGAATGTAAATTGTAACTCGCTTTTTCGAAATACTTCAGGATGTGAAAAATCAGCTGCTCCAAGCTGCTCAAAAATGCCAAATTGCCTGCTCCAAAGTGCTCCAAAATGAAATTTCTGATGCTCCAAAAATTGCTCCAAATCATAAGTCCGCAGTAGCATCACTGAATACCATCTAAACAGCACTAATTTCAATTTCTTCACGGAAAATTGTCAAAAAATGCGCTTATTGCGAGTGTGCAGATGATTGCGCGTCTTACAACTTCGTTGCAGTACTCAAATGCGCAAGGAAAGAGAAGGGGTTAAACAAAAGGGGGGGGGGGGTTAGGTCGGCCTCGGGGGGGGGGGGGGGGGGCAGCGGAGTCGCGATACCTGCGATCTCCCGAAGCGCGCGCGCCGCTTCCGGAGCCGGATATTTTTGCGTTCTGCTTTGACAATTGCGAAACTTCGGAGCGCGTTTAAAAATCACCGCTTGGCGGGAAAAAAGGGAACTGCTTAGAAAACAAAACTATAGTTTCTCCTCTTTCACGTCCGATGGCGCAGTGTCTCCGTGAGCGGGGCGGAAGGTCTCGAAAGCGGAGTTTCTAACTATCGATAGAAGGCTAACCATGCCCAATGGGCGCGGTACAGAAAGAGTTAGGAGGTTGGCCCGTATAGCGTAGACCAGAAACTGCGCCTGGCGACGACCTCACCGCGCGTTGCCTAGCAACCACTTAGCACAGCTGCGCCTTGCTTCGCCGCCGCTCCGCACCGCCGCATACAGCCGCGCCGAGCTGCTACGACCGCGCACCTGCTCCTTCTAGACATGACGTCACTTCGCGTCGCCTAGCAACCACATGTGCCTAGCTTCGCCTAGGCATGTCAACGCTTCGCCAGGCCGCGTCTTGAAGCGCGTCGTGCGGCCAAGCGAGAAGCTGCGCGTCGGCGGCGAGCCGATCGGGAATACCGTGCCGATGAAGCAAGAGGCGTCGTTGAGTCGAAGATCCCGAGTTTCGAGAACGCGAGAGTCTGCGTTTGAGTATCCAGCGTCGTCGGGATAGTGACCCTGGCTGTAGCTTGGTCGATCACGAGCTCCGCTGTTTGCTCCAGCCTTGCACCACTAGTGCAAGCTGCGCTCATTTTAACACGAAAGTGTTTTATGCCGGGGTCCACCAAGACTTCACTGACGTATTTCCGTCACGGAAATACGTCATAGAACATAATACAAAGAAAGAAACCAGAAGAAAAAGTTCCACAAACATGCAAAATTTGGAAATCGAACCCACGACCTCTCGGTCCGCGACGATAGATCGCCGAGCGTTTAACCCATTGCGCCACAAACGCATTTGCAGAGAGCTACACAGACGCGCCTTATATATCTAACACTCCTCCGTGTACCCGCGCTCTTGCTCGGGGCGGTGCCGCCGCCTACGAGCAGAAAAGAGAAGTACTGCATTATGACACTAACGCGCACCGACAGTGAACGCTTCGGTGGTCTCAGCACTACGACGCCTCGATGCCAGCATTCGAAGGGACGCTGGCATCAAGAAGCACTACCAACGCCACCTAGGTGGCGTTCACCGTACTCAGCACAGCGGAGCGTGGCCTCCGCAATTAGCTCTGAAAATGTTTCTGAAGTTGATCGCGGAGGCTGCAATTACGACGCGCTGTACGCGCTGATTTGACTCGGTGACGATTCAGTTACGTGCTTTGTCTTGCGCGTTGTATTAGTGTGTCAGTTACGTGCTTCGTCTTTCGCGTTGTGCTAGCGTGTGCAGCGTAGTGCAGCTTCCATATGCACGACGGTTGCTCATGGTCATCGACGTTGGTAGTCGTGATGGAGGAGACGTGCCACCAGGCGTCAGCGTGGGTGCATCAACGCCTAAGGGCGCTTTAGCCACAAAACACCAATAGACATTATATATCAATGTGCAATAAACATTACACTACTTCTGTGAAGACACGTTTCACTTTCGTGTTCTATACCGATTCCTATATAAGAGGGATCAACCACATTTTTTTCTTTTTCTTTTTGTTTCTTTGGTACCCGAGACGGTGGCCCACCCAACTTTTTTCTATGAATTTCAGGTGGCGGGGGGGGGGGGGGGCGATGACTCGCGATATTACGGTATTTATTTACGCTAGTCTGTTAAACCTGGAGCTTCGCCCAGTTCCAAAGCCCAAGCTTTGTAATGCTTGTGCTGCCGCGTTCGAGCGCAACCCTTACCTCGCGATGAGGGTTCCGAAGCGTCATCGCGAATCAACGCAAAGCTATTCCAACCTGCTTCTATTCCATGAATTCCGAGAAATTAAGTTAATTAGTTGAATATGTGTTTCGATTTTTCGTGCTAGTAATATGTGCCTCTTCGAATAATCCACCTGAAAGACAAGACTCATGCTATCTGACACAGGCGAGTTAAAAAAAAATCCGGGAAACTGAATGAGCCGTATTATGGTTTTGACACTCCAGATACCCTCCCCCCAGATTATGGAAGATGCTGATTTTTGGGCGAGGACTACAATTGCTCGAGGCCAACTCCGATTTTATAGCGAAGCTGTTTGTGGCTAGGGTTCCGTGGATTTGTCATGTGCGTAAGGGCAAAAATGTGGGCTGATCCTGGTGATATTGTAGAAAGGGTCCAAGCGCAATGCAACATACCTCCGTGGGCTCCGAGTGGTGGGCTCCGGGACCTGTAACGCGCCATTGAATTACCCTTGTCACACCTGGGACCCAAAGGTCTTGGTCCCAGGCACAAGGGTAAGAAGTTTTCAGAAAAATGTTGCTTAGATTTTTTTTCAAAAAGAGCTGTTAATAAATGACACTAGAGTTTTTGGTGTTAGTTTTTGAGCAGGAATGAAGGTGCGTGTTCGTTTCGTGTTTGTTGAATATTGTTGGATCTTAGCCCAAAACGCCGACCCGCGTCGGCCATGTCTACGTTCGCACCGCGCTCTCTTTAGGCCGTTTCACATGGCGCGATTTTCACACAGCGACACAGCGAATTCCGTCGCTCAGCGACCGCCGCGACGTCGCGGGCTCTCCGCGACGGGATTCCAACATGTTGGAATTTCCGTCGCTGAGTCGCAGCGATCGGCGCGATGTGGGCGGAGCAACGTGACGTAACAGCAAGCGCCGTCGAAATAGGCGCTTTCCTGTTTTACCGCGTGTTGGAAGCTCAGCGGAGCAATGTGGCGCACCAGTTTCAATGATGTTTTAACAGAGCGTATCCACCAGCGCCTGTGGCTCAGGAGCTTCATGAACAATTTTTGTTTTCTCTAGCTCACACAATTCGTTTAAATTGAGAAGCTGCACGCTATCCAGGTCAGGAGCAGACGCCGCCTTCAACATACGGCAAGTACCCACTTGATCGTCACCGTCATGAACCTCTTTATCGCTACAAATTGTGCCAGGTGCTTACACATTCAATGGTCGCTTCTTCTGCAGAAGCATATACTCCTCCAGGAGAAGAGTTGTGGCTTCGATATATTACTTGTCGGCGTTCCAAGCGCTTGCGTATCTAGTTTCCTTTTCTTCGGTGGTGGCGGTGCCGTCGAAACTTCACGCGTGTCCAGTTTCCTCCGGCTCCTCGGGGCGGCGGTTGCATTCTCGTCTCTGATCCTGCCGTCGCTCTTCATAGGCGCGTTGATTGCTCCTCGCGTATCCGGACTATAAGCGAATGTGATGGAATTAATATAACAACAGAGATGATACAAGAATGTGTGTGCGTACCTATCGTCACAACGACCACCGAGAAAGACAATAAATGTGCTCGTACCTTTGTTCAAAATTCTCTGTCACCCCTGTGTCGTGTGCCACACAGCTTCGCTGGTCATCCACCTTCACAGAATGGAATGGCTCATGATGTTTTCTATTGAAACACATGTAAAATGCCGAAATTCTCTGTTAGATCTTGATTTATGGCATCATAGTCGTTACAGAAATTGCCGAAAACCGCCAAGTTAAAAATTGTACCGCAATTTTTTTTTCGCATCCGTAACTCTATACATCCATCGTTCTACCTGGGCGGGGGGGGGGGGGGGGGGGCAGCTAGAAGGGGCATCGCGGCCTATATTCCTCGGCTTATATATACGGTACGACATTGAAAGCGGATCAAAGTTGTATTATACACCGCTATGAATTGCACCATTTGTGAATGACATTTCTGCAAAACTTGCGTAAATATTTTAACGATTTCGCGTAAGCGGTAAAAGCACACGTATTTATCCTTTTTTTGTACTAATATATGCATTTTACAGAATTTGATGTGTTTTCTTAGTAGGTTTACAGAGTTCTTGCTTCAAGTATTTTAATGCGATTAGCATTCCTTGCCTGTTTCGACCGTTTTGAGTCTGTCTATCCTCTTACGCTGGCCCAGCGGCCAAAGATGTCTACCAGCTTGAGCCGCGACGTTTGTGCTCGTGATGTCGTCGTAGTCGTTCCATCGTCGTTACGCCTTCTATGTCCACCCAGTTAACTCCACTTGTCCAATAGCTTGAGCCATAACATATGACTCAGGGACGTGATACCGTTGTGGTCGTTCCATCATCGTCATTCCAGCTTCGTGGTCGGACTCTTCGTCATGCCATCGTCGTCACGCGTTCTATGCCCACCCAGTTAACTCCACTTTTCCAATAGCTTGAGCCATAACGTATGGCTCAGGGACGTGATGCCGTTGTGGTCGTTCCATCGTCGTTACTCCAGCTTCGTGGTCGGACTCTTCGTCATGCCATCGTCGTCACGCTGTCTATGCCGACCCTGTTAACTGCACTTGTCCAATAGCTTGAGCCATAACGCATGACTCAGGGACGTGATGCCGTTGTGGTCGTTCCATCATCGTCATTCCAGCTTCGTGGTCGGACTCTTCGTCATGCCATCGTCGTCACGCTGTTTATGCCGACCCAGTTAACTCCACTTGTCCAATAGCTTGAGCCATAACGTATGGCTCAGGGACGTGATGCCGTTGTGGTCGTTCCATCGTCGTTACTCCAGCTTCGTGGTCGGACTCTTCGTCATGCCATCGTTGTTACGCCTTCTATGCCGACCCAGTTAACTCCACTTGTCCAATAGCTTGAGCCATAACGTATGACTCAGGGACGTGATACCGTTGTGGTCGTTCCATCATCGTCATTCCAGCTTCGTGGTCTGACTCTTCGTCATGCCATCGTCGTCACGCTGTTTATGCCGACCCAGTTAACTCCACTTGTCCAATAGCATGAGCCATAACGTATGGCTCAGGGACGTGATGCCGTTGTGGTCGTTCCATCATCGTCATTCCAGCTTCGTGGTCGGACTCTTCGTCATGCCATCGTCGTCACGCCTTCTATGCCGACCCAGTTAACTCCACTTGTCCAATAGCTTGAGCCATAACGTATGACTCAGGGACGTGATACAGTTGTGGTCGTTCCATCATCGTCATTCCATCTTCGTGGTCGGACTCTTCGTCATGCCACCGTCGTCACGCCTTCTATGCCGACCCAGTTAACTCCACTTGTCCAATAGCTTGAGCCATAACGTATGGCTCAGGGACGTGATGCCGTTGTGGTCGTTCCATCATCGTCATTCCAGCTTCGTGGTCGGACTCTTCGTCATGCCATCGTCGTCACGCCTTCTATGCCGACCCAGTTAACTCCACTTGTCCAATAGCTTGAGCCATAACGTATGACTCAGGGACGTGATACCGTTGTGGTCGTTCCATCATCGTCATTCCAGCTTCGTGGTCGGACTCTTCGTCATGCCACCGTCGTCACGCCTTCTATGCCGACCCAGTTAACTCCACTTGTCCAATAGCTTGAGCCATAACGTATGGCTCAGGGACGTGATGCCGTTGTGGTCGTTCCATCATCGTCATTCCAGCTTCGTGGTCGGACTCTTCGTCATGCCATCGTCGTCACGCCTTCTATGCCGACCCAGTTAACTCCACTTGTCCAATAGCTTGAGCCATAACGTATGGCTCAGGGACGTGATACCGTTGTGGTCGTTCCATCATTGTCATTCCAGCTTCGTGGTCTGACTCTTCGTCATGCCATCGTCGTCACGCTGTTTATGCCGACCCAGTTAACTCCACTTGTCCAATAGCATGAGCCATAACGTATGGCTCAGGGACGTGATGCCGTTGTGGTCGTTCCATCATCGTCATTCCAGCTTCGTGGTCGGACTCTTCGTCATGCCATCGTCGTCACGCCTTCTATGCCGACCCAGTTAACTCCACTTGTCCAATAGCTTGAGCCACAACGTATGACTCAGGGACGTGATACAGTTGTGGTCGTTCCATCATCGTCATTCCATCTTCGTGGTCGGACTCTTCGTCATGCCACCGTCGTCACGCCTTCTATGCCGACCCAGTTAACTCCACTTGTCCAATAGCTTGAGCCATAACGTATGGCTCAGGGACGTGATGCCGTTGTGGTCGTTCCATCATCGTCATTCCAGCTTCGTGGTCGGACTCTTCGTCATGCCATCGTCGTCACGCCTTCTATGCCGACCCAGTTAACTCCACTTGTCCAATAGCTTGAGCCATAACGTATGACTCAGGGACGTGATACCGTTGTGGTCGTTCCATCATCGTCATTCCAGCTTCGTGGTCGGACTCTTCGTCATGCCACCGTCGTCACGCCTTCTATGCCGGCCCAGTTAACTCCACTTGTCCAATAGCTTGAGCCATAACGTATGGCTCAGGGACGTGATGCCGTTGTGGTCGTTCCATCATCGTCATTCCAGCTTCGTGGTCGGACTCTTCGTCATGCCATCGTCGTCACGCCTTCTATGCCGACCCAGTTAACTCCGCTTGTCCAATAGCTTGAGCTATAACGTATGACTCAGGGACGTGATACCGTTGTGGTCGTTCCATCATCGTCATTCCAGCTTCGTGGTCGGACTCTTCGTCATGCCACCGTCGTCACGCCTTCTATGCCGACCCAGTTAACTCCGCTTGTCCAATAGCTTGAGCCATAACGTATGACTCAGAGACGTGATACCGTTGTGGTCGTTCCATCATCGTCATTCCAGCTTCGTGGTCGGACTCTTCGTCATGTCATCGTCGTCTCGCCGTCTATGCCGACCCAGTTAACTCCACTTGTCCATAGCTTGAGCCATAACGTATGGCTCAGGGACGTGATGCCGTTGTGGTCGTTCCATCATCGTCATTCCAGCTTCGTGGTCGGACTCTTCGTCATGCCATCGTCGTCACGCCTTCTATGCCGACCCAGTTAACTACACTTGTCCAATAGCTTGAGCCATAACGTATGACTCAGGGACGTGATGCCGTTGTCGTCGTTCTATCATCGTCATTCCAGCTTCGTGGTAGGACTCTTCGTCATGCCATCGTCGTCACGCCTTCTATGCCGACCCAGTTAACTACACTTGTCCAATAGCTTGAGCCATAACGTATGGCTCAGGGACGTGATGCCGTTGTGGTCGTTCCATCATCGTCATTCCAGCTTCGTGGTCGGACGCTTCGTCATGCCATCGTCGTCTCGCCGTCTATGCCGACCCAGTTAACTACACTTGTCCAATAGCTTGAGCCATAACGTATGGCTCAGGGACGTGATACCGTTGTGGTCGTTCCATCATCGTCATTCCTGCTTCGTGGTCGGACTCTTCGTCATGCCATCGTCGTCACGCCGTCTATTCCGACCCAGTTAACTTCACTTGTCCAATAGCTTGAGCCATAACGTATGGCTCAGGGACGTGATGCCGTTATGGTCGTTCCATCGTCGTTACTCCAGCTTCGTGATTCGAATCTCGTCATGCCGCAGTCGTTTTGTCATCGTCGTCATACAGGCTTCGTGATAGTCACGTCATTGTCGTCATATTCCCGTCGTCATTCCATTGTCCTGATACCGTTGTCATGCCATGTCGTCGTCATAGAGTCGTCGTGACGCCATCGCCGTTATACACTCGTCTTCCCGTTGTCCTCAGGTCGTCGTCGTCACGCTGTGATTGTTATAGCATTGCAATCATTTAGAAATAATGTTGTCATGCCATCGTCGACGTCATACCACCTTTGAAGTTTCTTCGACGTCATTCTTTCTTCGTCATTCTATCGTCACTGCTTCACCATCATACAGTCGTCGTCATGCAGTCATTTTCATGGGCGACTTTGGCAAGAGAGAGAGAGAAAGGCAAAGGAAAGACAGGGAGGTTAACCAAGAGAATATCCCCGGTTGGCTACTCTGGCAACCGGAGATAAAGGGATGCGATAGGTGAGAGATAAAAAAAGAATTAAAGAAAGGAAAGAAACACACACACACACACACACACAGAGAGAGAGAGAGAGAGAGAGAGAGAGAAAACAGAACTCTTGCTGTGGGCACTGTCACGCAGTCTGCGAAGGCGTTCTAGTATTGCGTAGTGTCTACGTCCGATCCTACGTCACACAGTGTGGAGTCACAATTTGTCACTGAGTCCGGTGTCTTTTAAATAACGGCAAGCGAGTGCCATTGCCAAGTGGGACGATACCTAAGTAAATCGCGTATATCCTAAACAACGGAAGTGTGAGAATCACCACTACAGAGGTTAAATAAACTTGACTTTAGAAATATGGTGTGTCGATATATTGCTCGAATGCTAATCGCATTACCATCGACAGTCACCGTGAAATTTTTACATATTTTCTGCAAGTTTTGAGAACGTAAAAAAAAATATGAAGGGGGAAACCCACACGGATTTTCCTTTCTGCCACCTTGCGGGCTGGTTCCCAGAGCTAATTAGTAATAAAAAAATATTGTTTCCAACAGTCGGTGAAGTGTAGCTTTTTCTCTTGAATGCAAACAAATACAATGAGAATCGGTTGAGTGGCTGTGCGATCAGAGCATTTCAGTTTTTCATACCTATTCGAAAAATGAATCCTGGTGAGAGGTGATTCATTATGTGAGAATACGCATGTGGTGATAGCTACGCGATTTTTTTTTTTTTTACGACCACCGATTTGAACGAAATCTGTATCGTATTTCTTTTGTAGATATTTAATACAAAATATGTCTGTTCTTCTGGAAACTTTTTATGTGCGCAAGACACTTTTTTTATGTGCACACAGAGATATGGCTTAGTTTTTCCATAAATTAATGATCAGAGTGCACACTCCCGTCTGTGCCCTCGAGGCGATGATTTCTACTGGCCATCTTGTGGTTGCCGCTCACCACATCAGCACAGGGGTCATTTGAGGAAGAAAGAAGACAACAGAGAGAAATACTTTCTTTAATAGGTGCTGGAGATTTTTGTCATGGCGGCACGCCTAACATGCTACTCCACATGAGAAAGGTGATGCGTGGAATGACACTCTGTCACGGCTGTCAGCCGTTCGTCGTCGGCGCGAAGACCATGCACGGCGCAATGTCACGAAAATGCGGTGGCGCAGTCGTCGGAGTTTAGTTTCGCATGGTAGGCACTCCACCGCCGAGACGCCCGTGTCGCGCCTACCACAGCAGCCGCTGGGTTTCGCGGGTGGTTGTGCGGTTCCATGTGTGAGGTCTTTATTCTATGATCTTACAACGAAGGAAATGCAGTATGTCGACGTGCTGAGTTGCGTCGAAATACGCAATAGGCTAAACTTTTCATAGGTTTCCTGTTGATGAAAACCGTCGCAAGCAATGGGCCGCCGCGGTAAAAAGCGAAAGTTGGATTCTCATACCAGATCATCCATTGCGCGCAAAACATCTCGTAACCGTTAAGCTTCTATTTTGAGTGGCGTGCATGAGCCAAACTATGATCTTAGGATCGTTATTAGCGCGTCATTTCAATTTATTGCTGCACTGTGGGAAACCTAGATTAGGATTAGCCTTGAATGTAGGTCGAGCGAGCAGATGCCCCACAAAGCACGTCACATTCAAATTTATTGTCATCTCAAGGAATTGCGCCACTTGCAGTGTAGATATCCTATCACACGTTCACATACGCAGGCAGCACAGTCACAGCCGCTTTAATTGCAGTGTGGATGTCATAAACGCACCTAAACGCGTTAATTAAATTTCGAGCGCGAAATAAAATGTACGGGGTTAGTGCAGAGTTGGAGCGATCGGACGGCCTCGGCCTACAGCTCAGACTGAGCGGTCTTACACAGCCGGCGTCGTCGTCGGGAGGGTACCTCGCCGGTCCCATCACCGAGGCGATCGCTTCTGTCGCCGCTCATGGCGACGTAGAAATCGGCTACAACTTGTTTTTACCATGAAATAGCTCTTAAAAGGAAAAAAAGTATTTTCTGCGCGTGTTTCGTAAAGCAGCGCCCAGTACTAAAAAAACTGGCGCGATCGGGAGCAACGATCCGACGGCATTTCGTATCGCGGACAGAAACCCAAGCACCGGCCGTCTCAGCAAGGCGGCATGGCAGCTGGCTTGCAAGTATTGGGTTTCGTTTGCTATTCGCACCAACGACACCGACAAAACCAATTCATTTAGGCCAACGTTAATCGTGTTGTCAAAAATAAGCGCACTATGATGAGCTGCAGGCCAGGTCGCAAGCGGTATCGGCCGTCACCTCGGCGGTCAGCTAGCTAGGCCTAGCGTCTCGTTCGGCCGTATCCCGATGGGGGCGAAATGCAAGAACGTGCACTGGGTGCACATTTAAGAGCCTCATGTAGTCAAAATTAATCCGGCGCCCCCACTACCGTGTGCTTCATAATGAAATCGTAGTTTTAACACCGCCACCCCCCACCCCATTCAAAAAAAGAAAAAAGAAAGCGCCATCCGCGCGTGTAGCGGGGGCGGCAAACGTGGGCGGAGCCTACGCGACGTCGCTATAGTGCCTAAAATATATCGACGTTGCCTACCACTGTTTACAAACTTGGTGTAGCTAATGTAGGTCTATAGACCGTTTTTTCATGGGCGCCGCCATTGCGTAGGCAGTGGCGCCATATAAGGGCAGTTGGCATGCTGGCTTGGGCGAACGCCCGTGTTGTTTCTGATGGATTTATTCACTCTCCCGCGGTCTATTTAGTATGCAATGGCGTCTTCTATGTGGGGAACGGTCCTGTGAGGCCTAGTGAAGGAATTTAAGTCTGAAGTAATTAAGCGGCTGGAGTTTCTGCTGGCGTTAGGGCGGACGGAGACACCCAGCGCGAGGTGTGCGCGTTTGTTTGAACTTACAATCAGCCTCGAATATCAGTTAGGTATTTCTGAAAATTAGTTTCATAAATGTTACCTTACTGCAGCATTTTCAGCACTGTAATTCTAAGCTCTAGCTGCAGCTGGTTTAGCTGCAACGAGTAGTTACGAAACATTTGACGATCCTAACAACGTGGGTACCATTCTGCTGGCGATTAAGTTCTGCTGTTTACTTGGACAAGCGTGCAAGTTGTTATCTGTAGATGCATTGGGCGACTGCCTTGTCTGTTGGGCAAGGTTTCCGCCCACAAATAAAATAGTTTGGTTAATAATAACAGCTTACCGTACAGTGTGAATCACACTTTCCGAGTGGTCGAACGACCAGCTGCAGACTCCGCGAGCGTCCGAGGCAGTACTAAATGCTGTGTTATAGATCTGTTTGTTCTATACAGCGCATGGTCCAAGTGGTCCAAGCATGCGCGGCACGACCGTGCGAAGTCTTATTGCGTCGTTGCCCCGTGTTCTGTTTTATTTTGCCGCAAAAGGGGGATATATGAACTCTTCTTTTTTTTTTTTTTTTTCAGTCTCATAAGTTCAGTCATCTAGCTACGACGCATTCACCCACCTTACGGAAATTGTGTCCTTACAAATAGCTGTTGGATCCTCTTTATGCGATCCCCTTTGTATATTGTGCCTTACAGGGCAAAAGGCAATGCCCATCGAAGCACGAAGCTTGTGTGTATCATGTTGGTTTGCCAACCGCAGTGCTCGCTGTGTTGAGCAAAGCCTTCGGCCTCTTGCAGGAGGCTAACGTAGACATAGTGATTCGAAGTCTACTAGACTTAAAATGCGTGAGAACGTTGCTGGTGGCTGATGCAAATGTTTTACAACAAGTCTTTGTCGAGTGAAAACCGATACATCCAACATAGTTCACAACACATACACACACCGCGGCTGATGATGCGCGTCGAATTTTCGCGCATCCAAGAGAAATTTCCAGATACTGTAGCTACGTACTGCTGCACCTAAAGGCTACACAGTGGTTGTTCGACGACCTCGTAAGAACTGACATCCCGTAAATTGCACTCAGAACTAGCTAAAACACCTCCAAATTGTTCCGCAGCGAGCGACCGGTAACACATTTCAAGCCGCGCCGGCTTGCAGAAGCCAGAAAGCAGGAAAGGCTCGTCGCGCGCCCTTTCCTCTTCGCCCGATGAAAAGGTCTATACAAGCCGGTTGGTCGTTCCGTACTCGAGCGAACACAGTGAAAGAGTCAGACTCGGGAGTGAAAAAAAAACAAAAAAACAAGATATTTATCGGCTGGTAATTATACACAAATGAATAAAATAAAATAGTAAAAGAACACAAGACAAACTAACACACCTGAACTTAATATAGCTCAATGATGACGACAAAGAAATGTGACGAGCAATTAACAATGCATATACATATGAAACAGGGCGCGGATCAAATATACAAGAATAACACTTAACAGCAGTTCACTAAAATAAAGTTCAAAGAAAACAAAGTTCAAAAAGAAACAAACGATGTCATATCATATGCATGGCCGGGCAGCAGCAGCAAGTCCATAAACCGTGAAGTCGGCGCGCGGAGCTTTCCCGAAGAATGCCGGCGAGCCGATCTTGTTGAGGTGGATGCGATTGCTGGGCTGGGTTTCCAGGGAGTCTAGATTTGACGTCTTCTCTCAAGCAGGTTGAGCTAACTTGAGGCGAACTACCGTGAGCTTCGTTGCAGACGTTGGTTTGTCGTCTCATACGCCAACTAGTTCCTCAGAGTTCCGACGTGGATAGGCGGCCCAGGCGATACTGGACGGCACTAGCCCCTCGACTGCTTCTCAGCCGATTACAGGCTCAGCTTCTAGACTGATTAACAGGGCCTAAAACCTGCGCTTAAATAGCCTCTCCTTTCCCTAGTTCCCTATGTCGGGTAACTGCAGGTATGCAGAGTTCACCTAATTATTTCATGACTCCTCCGAAAAGTCTTGGCCGCACTCCTTTTAATCAGGGGCGAGGGAGCGGTTTATTCCCCCCTCGCTGTGCGAGGTCGCGCCCCCGCACTGCACCACACGGACGCACACGCACGCACTTGGGTCCGTTAATCGGCATGTCGCTATCTCGAAACTATATGCCGCACCGTGGGACCGCGACGTTTTTGACGCCCGTTGATCGGCGTGTTGCTATCTCGAGACTATATGCCGCACCGTGGGACCACGACGTTTTTGACGCCCGTTAATCGGCGTGTCGATGACTGGAAACTATGCCGCTCCGTGACACACTCATATAGTGCACATGAAAAGAGCATGCAAAAATGACAAGCACACACGGTGACAGGCAACTAAAGCATCTGGTTCAAGCCAGATTAGTTCTAGCCGCCTGGTCCTCCTGGACCAGGCGGCTAGAAGCCAGTAGCGCTTTCATGATCGCTATCGAAAATGCTCGTATGGCCCACATCCAACAATCCCATAGCATATGGGGATCGCATTATAGAAACCAATGTGCTCCTATATGTGATATATGGGACACGTCCCATTTGAACATATACATCCCATTTAAAATCAGTATGTTCCGATATATCCCATAAGGCATGCAGCATACGATCCCCACATTGTATGGGAACATACGGGTTTTAGTATGGGATCTACATATCTTCATATGCGATTATTGGATATGGGGCGAATAAGGTTTTTTTTTTCGACCATAAAAAAAGCACATTAAGAGCACCAGGCGACGGTGTTCGCTAGGATTAACCTATCCCTTTTAGACAGAGGTACGGACACCAGCTGCGATGAGTCGCCATGCGCTACTCCAGCAACCCAGTCAGCCTCAACGTTGCCCGCCATGCCGCAGTGGGCGTGCAGCCACTGAATCAAGCACCATGTTATGCATGGTGCAGCATACTGTGTAAGACAGCTGATGTCTCGAACAAGCTGATCTTTTGCTTGTAGCGAAAAAGACAAGAGCACCATACAGGGACTTTAGAGCATCAGTGCTGGTGCCGACATCTTGTGACGTAAACAAGGTGTGCAAGGCCTAGCTTTATTGGCATTGTAGTGACCGTGTCCAGCTCATTTGCCTGCGTACGTGTTTCGGCACGAACATGGACCTTCACAATTAACAGTCCGTTTATTTTCTACATTCCTGCAGGTTTAATGACGTCATTAAATGAAGTTGAACACATTATGCCGAGATTACCGCCCTTGTTCTGGTTCATGCCTTCTCTAACGTCACCACTGATATCACAAGGAACAGCTCTGATGGCTGTTTTACAGCGAATCTGTATATGGCTAATTTCCAGCGAATCGATGTCCGTAGACTATACTATAATAATATAGCACAATACCGGATCGACCCGCGGCGGAGGTGAAGCAGGCTTCAAGCACTCCGCCAGCTTGCAAAAATAAGTTTAATATCTTGGGGCCAAATACAACCCGTATCAGATATTAAGCTGATAAGAACAGATACTACACTCTGACCCGCGTCGGCCGTGTCTACGTTCGCACCATATACTCGTGTACGCCATCCCGCGTATTCAAACTAGTGCCTACCAATCAGAGTGTCTTCTGTCTCCTGACGCCATGCTCTATGTAGGCTCCTTTCATCAGTTCTGCTCTGACTATGACATGCGTAGGCCGCGTGTTGTACGGTCTGAAGAAGAACAGCGTGCCTACCAAGAACGACGGCGTGAACAGAAAAGGGAATGGGCGCGGCGGCGACGGAAGGAGACCACCGACGATGAGCGGGCCACGGACGCCAAGCGTAAGCGTGCTGCCCGCCAGGACCGCGAGGCGGAAAGAAACGCGAACCGTCCATGTGGCCCCGATCCCCCAAACTTGGAACGTTTCACCGGAGCAACGGTTAATCACCACTGTTGGGTTTGGCGTTGGCTGAAGGTTCCATTTCACTGCAGTCAACCACCAGTTGTTGCGACTCGTGTCCGAGCGGTTAATCCGAGTTTACGTGGTTGTTGAAGTGCCAGGTGCCGGGCGATCAAGAGGTTTGGGGCGACGTCCAAGAGGAGCAAAAAAGGCTTTATTTACAGCATTTACATTTTAAGAGATTCAATGTACGAGCACGAACGAGAACACTCACAGCACTGAAGGTCCGCTTTTTAAGCCCCTCCTTTTCCCCCTTTCTCTCGTAAGGGAATTCACTGTTGTTGTTCTTGTCCAATCACAATCGCCGAAATTTAACATTCGCAAAATCTCGCCCCTGACGTTGCACCGTTCCGCCGGATTATGCCTCCAAGGTTGCGCAAGCGCCTCGACATACGGGCAACCGCTTGGCGACTTGAGAACCTCAACTTTGATCCGTTCCCACGAAAAGTCTTGCCGTTGGCCCCTTGCAAGAATGATAGGGCTTTTTATGAAGATCAGCTTGACTGAGAGATGGGCCTTCACGCTAAATAGCGTCTCCACGAAGGGCGGCGTTGTCTTCGTCTCAAGTGAGCTTTTGTTTGACTGTCGCAGTCTATACTGTGACGGAAAAGAGCGACGATGTCGTTAAACGATGCACGAGACCGATGACTCAGAATTCGTCTCGCCCATCAGCTGGCGACTAGACCAGCGTCACCCGAGACTAATGGACAAGCCATTATGTTTCGTATCTTCGGCTGTCCAACAGCTCTGGGACTAATGGACAATTAAGCCATTATGTTTCGTATCTTCGGCTGAGCTCTGGGCTGTTGGACAGCCGAAGATACGAAACATAATGGCTTGTCCATTAGTCTCAGGTGACGCTGGTCTAGGGCTGTTGGACAGCCGAAGTTAGGAAACATAATGGCTTGTCCATTAGTCTCAGGTGACGCTGGTCTAGTCGCCAGCTCCCCGGCCTTGCAAGGCACCGAAGGGCGTGAATGGCATTTCATCCAGGCTGCAGGTCTGTCAGGGCAGCATTCTTTGTCGAAAACAGCCGCCGGGCACAACTGTGCTAAATGCCAGTCGTAACACCACATACACAGATTCGCTGGTCATCCACCTTCAGAAAGTAGAATGGCGCTAACTTTTTTCCCCCCGTTTTTAACATAATACTTTTTTGTGTGAATTTACCTATTTTATATAAGACGAGAGGTGCAAAGGATTTTAAACTAACCACTTCCTTGACATGAGAAAATAGCCAAAATAACTGCTTTTCGTTGCATCAGTGGTGACGTAAGAGCAAGCACTCGCCGAGAACGGTTGCGACGTGTTGGGGCAATGGTTTAACTACAACCAGAAAACAATCCGGGAAGAACTAATCAATGATATCTATCCAAGTATTTGAATAGCATTATTTTCAGCCGGAAATTTATTCGGAGAAATTTTAAAGGGATTTCTTTTTTTAATCGAAGAATGCCGTGAACGAGGTTAAGCCCACATTTTTAGACTGCACCACCACGAAAACGGTTAGATAGATAGCCGGAAAATTTATAGTCTGACAACGCCAAGAATGCTACTTGCGTTAAAATTACAATATTATGCAGCCTTCTTGGTAGCTCATTCCACACGGCATACAGTATGCACCACTTCAAGATCTTGTCGCTCTAGTGACAGCTGTTGTAGCGTATTTAGTGTCACCATGCATGATTTAACGTTCACGTACTTTACTGACAGGCATTGAGCGACATAAATGAGAGCTGTATCAGTCATGTTTCTGCAGCCTTCTATGTTGAGGTGTCTTAGTCTCGTCGACGGCCTGAGGACCGATGTCAGTGCGCCATCGTCCAACTAGAAGAGGAAAAATAAACGAAGGTCATCACTTGATGCTTACGCATACGTGCGCGACGGAAGTCCACTCACAGCCTTTTCTCGCTTATAAAATTGCGGCGCTCGTATTTGCACTCGCTCACGTTGTGAGATGCCGCTAGCTTCTGCAGGCGCTGAGTGAGCACCCAATATTTTGGTTCCACTGCTTTTTCGGCTGGCTGGTTGGTTTCTTTTTCCCCATTCTAAAGGATTGGATGGTGTAACTCGTACTTGCGTTTTTTTTTTTTTCGAGTACTTAGGGCAATAAAAACACTAGCTCAACAAAACGATCACAGGCAGGAGGAAGATCGGACGGAGCACCTGACGTAATACTTAATACAGCTTACATAGCAATGAATATGCAGAGACATCCAGGTGAACAACAATTGGCGGCTTCTTCGAACAACCATGCGATAGAACGGACAGGCGATAGTCCAAGGCCTTTCAACAGCTGTGTCCCTTCCGCAGCGTTCCGTTCCGAAGCATTCGATAACCTTCCGTTCATCTGTGAATGCCCTTAGCTCATCCTTGAAAGCCTTCGGTTCGCATTCGATGTACCCAACATTTACCTTTATACATCCGAAAACGCAAAAAAAAAAAAATTTCGACACATCTCCTGTGTATTAGGACTCAGTCGTCCCACCAGTGCTCCTCCAATGAACGCTACAAACATAGTCGGATCTCCACCTGCGGCGCGTACACCACACTCTGCGTTGCGGGGGATCGAACAGCGAAAAACGCTTGTGTTGGCGGGAAACGCAACGCTAACGCTCTGCGGAGCAGGAAAAGACAGTTTGAATAGTATAGATTAAACGCAAGCGCCAAGCGCTTGGCGGCGCCATGTAAGTCTTTGAATTAGCAGAATAAACCTTCAGGTTCTGCTGCGCTTTTGTGCAAATAAACGCAGCAGAGGGAACATTCACTGAAGCTAATGCGCAGATCCAGAAATTTCATTCAGTATCTTGAAGAGCATGTGCTTTGCTAAATGGTTCAGATGACATGCTCTTTTATTCCGTCGTCTTTGTCTGTCTATGCATCGCACGCGTAATGCGGATGATGTGGGTTTGGCTTCCATCGGCATCCAGTTTTATCTTTTCGTCCACTTTCATTTTACTATTCCTTATTATTTCTACATTTAAATTAAAACCACAGTTAATATCCCCAATGCTTCCCTCGGCTTCATTGCCTGTTGGCTTCGTGTAGTCGTGTCTAACAAAAATCGACGCTCTCGGTTCTCCTAGTTCTCGCTCATATATACGTATATATATGAAACTTTCTGTAATGTTTAAACACTTTGTTGTTCTGGTGATAACTATTTATTCTGTTGCAACTATATACTGTCAATGTATAATGCATACAGTGAGGGGTTCTAGCGCACAGCCTTACAAATCGGCCTATTCCGTCCTGGATGGACCGAATTGGTCTGTAGTATTTTAAAGTAAGTAAATAAATAAATAAATAAATAAATAAAATAAATAAATAAATAAATCATATATCTATAAGGTCGTCCAAACTTAACGGAAGCGCCTTATTAGTATTCAAGCGCTCACAGAAGCCTAACCTAAAAACGAACGAATCGTTCGTTAATAGCTTTTTGCTTTAGGCGTTGCATATCAGCTATCGTTTTCCCCGTAAAGTAGGGGCGCTATATTTGATTGGGTCAGGATCGATCCTTAAGAGTCAATGACACCGTATACATCAGAGCGCTTTAGCATAGCGTTACTGGTTTCCAGCCTTGCAAGGTGCCATCTGCGCGTGGACATTGTGACACAGCGAACTCAAGCGAAGCTGGCCTTTCTCCATGGGTGGTAATGCTAGAGCGGTAAGGCTATGCTAAAGTGTTCTATTGAGGTAGTAGTAGTCGAGCTACTGGTTCACCTACCTGCACGCAGAAGCTCAGCACTAGCTTTGACAAGCTGGGACAGTGCAAGGCAATGTGCTTCAAGGACGCAGACGAGAGCAGGTTGCAGTGCCCAACGTCCAGAGAAGTCAGTTCCTTAAAGATCACTGCAGCCAACACTCCTGCGTCGGACACTAGGTAGCAGCCGCTGAGGCTCAGCTTTTTCAGACCACTGAGACAAGCCATGGAGGTGGGCTCGCACGTTTTCAAGTTGCCTGAACGGTATAAGGCTGCGTCAGTGAGCTTTAAGCAACGTTCCATGCGGAGGACTCTGAGGAGGCGTAGGTGGGTCCAGATAGCGCGCACTGCGTCATCGGTAAGCAGCGTCGTGTGTGACACGTCGAGAGATACGAGCGTCGGCATTTGTTCAGCCAGACACCTTGCCACGGCGTCATTTATTCTGCAAGAGCTGATGTTGAGCGCTCGCATTGCTGGCCATGGTCTGGAAGAAAACAGCTGCACCATCGTTTCTTGGTCGCTGAGACAACAGTCCGAGAAACTGGCGTACTGAAGCTTCCGAAGGTGAGCTAGTTTAGCGAATCCCGCGTACGTGATTTCCGTGCAATTGGACATATTCAGCGTTTCGAGGTTCTCAAGGCTTTCGCAGACGGTTAACAGACAGTTGTCTTTAAGTTGCCTGTTAGATCCGAGGTTTAGGCACTTGAGTTTCGGCACGTTTTCACACAAAGCTCTCACACCCTGCAGTCCTAACTGTGCGCACGAGGCCGCGTGAAGCTCCCGCAGCGTCTTCGAGTAGGCCGCAGACAGCTGCGCGAGACATTTGTTGTCGATCATCGTGCGACTCAGGTTAAGCACCCTGAGCGGCGCTCCTTCGAGGCTCCTGAGCATGTGCTGAAACGTCAACACCAGCGGGCTATGCACTTGTCCAGGCGGGTAGAAGCGGCGATAGATGGCCGGATGCACGCATAGCGCACAGCCTTCCAATGAGAGCGCGTGAAGTTTTCCTACCACCGTCATTACTTGATGAAAGGCAGAATCCGATAGGTCAGCATTTTCCGACAGGTCGACTGAGCTGATTCCGGATGGCGTAGGACGAAAAAATTGCGGTGCACTGTCACCAAATGCGGACTCATCACTTGACGACACGAATTTGTCGCAGCGGCAAATCGCCAGGTGCTCTAGCTTCGGACACTTAAGGAGCACCGAAGCGAACTCCTTCCAGGAAAAACAGCAGTTCTCAAAGTGCAGCCTCTTGAGTGTCGACCCTACGTGTTCCCAGAACATGGCAGCCGCGTCCAGCGCAGAGTTCTTCACCACCAAGCACGTTACCACCGTTTGTGAAGTGGAGAGCGCAACCATTCGCTCTTTCACATTCTTTTCCAAGGTGACAACCACGTCGCCGTAGATGCGGCTGTCAGCGGTTAACTTGTGCCACGTTTTACAGGTCAGCCCTGCCGCCAGCCTGTCAGCTACTCCAAGGTAAGCGAAGATACGGCATAGTAGCTGCGTGTGAAACAAAGAAAAAAAATAAACGTAGTTTTTTTTTTTTTTCAAGGCGTAATACGACTTTGTAAAAGTGCCTGGCTTTTCACCTCAGGCGGCGCTGCTGACACATTCAGCACGTACAAAACCACTAGAGTTATTTTAGTGCTTTTTATTTACTTTATACAATAATTGCAATGGCACCAGAGCTAAAACTATATAGTTGATCAGCTAGACAGCAACTACACCAACGACAGATTTTCTCACAGTTGCTTAATTTATTACGTAGGTGCACGAGTAAAAATTTATCCGCACTCACGCTCTCAACTGTTTTGTTCACCCCACTGTCTTAGCAGTGCTTTCCAATTAGGGGAAGTCGCTCTCCCTCTTTCCAGTCACTGTTCTGCAAGTTTAGACGTGCTACATCGATTGAGTTTTTACTGCGGTGATAAAATCGATGGCTGCCCCATTTGTTGTCTGCACCAAAGAAAAACAGCGCGCATCCATTCGTTTTCTGTGGGCTGAAGGCGAGCCTGGATCTATAGAAAAGGGCTATCTGTGACGAGTTCATGTGAGCTGCGCTACACAGAAATTACGTGGCTTTATGCATTAAGTCCAGCGTGTGCACGTGCCTTTATCAAAGGCCTGATGCAGCGCGCCAACACATTAGGGCACATGGAATTCATTGACAACTCAAAACTGCCTCGACCCTTCGTTGTGGCTTTGTTCTGCCGCCCGGTCTAAGTTGTCTTGAGACAACTTTGTAGCTTGTGTCTGGGCGCCTAGCTTACAAACGCCTTGTTTTTTTATTTCGATAGCAATTATATGGACACTTCAACCGGATTTCTGCCGTCGGCGTCGCCGTCGCCGTGAGGTTCCCTATAGATAAAGTCTTCGCCGCGCGCCGTATGCCCGAGCGGAAGCGTGCGGGGACGCGCGCTATCACGGAGAGCGAACGCACTCAATCTCCCACGCGCAAGCAAGGAAGCGGGAAGCCAGCGCCGGAGGGAGCGGGGGGGGGGGGGGGGGGGCGCACTTCTACTCTACCAACAACCGCGCTCGTCGCTCGCTCGCACCGTCGCTTATCTCCACACGGCTCCGACCTTTATGCGCCGTGCATTCGCCGCTCAGTTTCCGTTGAAGCGATAGACCGCACGTACCTTCGCCCGCTGCGGCGTATATGCGCTTGCTGCCAGCGTTTTGACAATTGTTGTCTGCAGTCATTCAGTGTGATCTATTCATGCTTGTTTGTGCGCGCTCACACCACGCTTGTTCAATCGTTAGTAATAGTCGGGCCACATTTTCCAACGCACGCTACGCATGCAATGCTGCCCGGGTCGGCAGTGCAGCGCTACAGGTGTGTCCCTTCACACGCGCTGCCCACGGGAAACGCTTCTCATCAACACCACCGTTTCACACGCGCCTTCTCGTGGTCATCGAGTCTCTCTTCATGTCGGTCTACTTACGCAGCAGCACACCTGCTTACTTAATCAGCTCATGTTTACTACAATTCATATTGCTACCAAAGCCGCTCACCTTACTTCGTATGACATTGCTGTGTTGCTATCGCATTCATTGCTTCGCCCTTAGGGCGAAACTGTGACATTTTTTTGTTTTTTTCGATCGGTTTGATGGAAAGTTCTTTGCACCACCGTGCACAACTGACACCCTTATGACTCTGGAAATGGGTGTTTTGTACGGATAAACACCTTAAATCACAGTTGTTCGTGTCAAAAGAGAAAATTGAAATACATATACTCTCGGTGTGAAAGGCAGCAGAGGTGAGGCTCGTCCAGGAGGCGGCAGGAACAATCCGGGATCCAAGTTTATAGTTGCTTCTTGTATAGTTGGTAAATAGCTTGCAGGTCGTGCTACCTTTCTTCGAGTAGCCATTGGCTGGAGTCCAGGTATTTGAAGCAATTTCATTACTTCGTGTGTTCTGCTTTAACAAGAAAAATTAATCGAACGGCTTTTTTTTTTTTAATTCTCTCGAGCGATTTAATATGTTCTTGGCCGTAGGGGTCTCAAACTGCACAAGTATACTCTGTATTCGGTGGGACAATTGTTTGATACACCAGTAGTTTAACATCAGGTGTGGTGCCCTTTTTGTTTACGTCTAAAAAGATTAGTTTCTTCTGACCCGCCATGGTGGCTTAGTGACTTTGGCGTTGCGCTGCTAAGCCCTAGGGTGCAGGCTCGAATCCCGGCCGCGTTTCGATGAGGGCGATATGCAAAAACGCACGTGTGCCCTGCATTGGGTGCACGTTAAGGAACCCCAGGTAGTCAAAATAAATCCGGAGTCACCCACTACGGCGTGCCTCATAATCATATCGTGGTTTTGGCACTTAAAAATGCTAAATTTAATTTAATTACGTTTCTTCTGAGCAGATCCAGATATGTTTTATATGTGGTTAATCCAATTAAGACTGCTAGTAATTGTTACTCCAAGGTACTTTACTTCAGTTGTTTACCTATCAACAATTTGTAGCACCGTAACAAAGCCAATGGTGCGCACTACACGTACGGCACATGACAACGACGAGCAGGCGACCGGATGACAAATCGCACAAGTTGGAGCCCACTTCGCTAAACGTCGTATAGGAGCTGGCCGGTGTTGTGCCACACATCTTTGAGCAAGCATTCATCTCGACGAGCATTCATCGTGGTTACTTGAGCTTCCCCGCATGCTGCTGATGCCCAGCCCTATACGCAAGACGGGTGAAGGACGCAGCTCTAATGACTCGAAAGTGCCCCCAAGTCATTAGTGCAGATCCATGCATATTGTATAAAGCTTTTCATGTCCTCTTCGTCTGCTCAAAGAGTCCGTCTCTTGAAGTCGCAATACCGGTACTTTGAAGGGCAGCGATCGGAATTGTGAGCGCCTGCGTATGCTGTATAAATGCGTTGTCATCTGCGCACATTCGCGATATGTTTTGTGCACGCTTTCGTCTGCTGGTGAGCAACGCACAATTGTTAATTTATAGCATCATCTAAAAACACAGATAGGTAGGAATAATGTTCTATTTGTATTACCAGAATAAAATACCCCTACAGCGCGCATTACATCATTATCAGGTTGCATAGCGTGCAAAACTATAAAAGGTACAGCAAAGGTCTTTTCCTCAAGGTTACTCATGCGGAGGGTGTGGGTTCGGCTCCCATCGGCTGCCAGTTGTTTTTATGCAAACTGCTCGGCAAGCCGAGACACACGGAAAGAAGGGGACAGACGAGTTAATTGAAAAAGCGAAAACCTTGTATATTCTAAGACGTCAAACTTTCATTTGCCAGCGCATTGAGGCTGCCGGTGCGAGCCAGATAACGAGAACGCAGTAGTTATTTCAAAAGAGAGCAGACCCATAGAGCGTAGAATCATTGAGGCATTCCATATCATAAGGAGGGGAGAGGGCTGCGTTAGCCACCCATCAATTAATCTGTCAGAAAAGGAGTACGCTTATTTACGCTTCACGTGTTACACTTGAATCATGCTGGTGTCTACGCATGTTTTCTTCATATGTTTTCACGGTTACATGTAACCGTGATGATAACCATGGTGGCTGTACAGTACGCAAGTTTTTTTTTTCAATTCTGCACTCGTCTGTCCCCTTCCTTCTTTCCGTGTGTCCCGTCTTGCTGCGCAGTTTGCATGCGTACCAACTAGCACAGCTATAAACACTGGCAGGTTGTTTTTCGTACACTATGATTTGCATTTACCTTACCATTTCTACACTTCAATTAAAAACAACACATAATTTCCCATATTCCTTTCCTTGGCTCCATTAACTGTTACTTCATATGGCTGTGACTAACTAAAATCGGGCATCTCGTTTCCCCTTCTCGTTCCTTATGCAAAGGACAGCCAAAATTAAAGGCGTGTCGGCGGCACTTTGTACGGCATCCTTCCCGATAAGGGAAATATTTTGCAATTATGTTGTTCTTCTTTCTGGGGTTTTACGTGCCAAAACCAGTTCTTATTATGAGGCACGCAATTATGTTGTTCGTCAAAGACTTTTCTCAAATGTAAAGTAGCAAACTGGGTGCAATTTGGTGCACATATTTGCCTTTCCTCCCTGGTCCTATACGTGTAGCAAAAACCGCCAACAGTGGCCAGAACGTGCAGCTACGCAGGAAAAGACGCGCCCGCGGACCTGAATCGCATTTGGGAGGCAGACGGTAACGAGAGCATTCTGCGTTCGCGAAAGTACACGCGCCTTGCTGTTTCCTTTGAATTCACACTACGTGACCATGCACGCTTCACTAGCGCTCTGTTTGGCATGGTTGCATCACTCGGGGCGCACAGCTTATCGCTCACACCAACACGAAGGCGTCTGACGTAGTCATCAAACGGTTTTATCGCGCGTTTAAATTTTGTCCTTTAGGCTAACGGTGCATACGTACGGAGGCAAGAAAACGAGAAAAGCTGGGCTCCGTTAGCCAAGATTCTGCAGAAACCTGGGCGTGGAAATAAAAACCTCTCTGAAATGATATTGCATTCCTCACAGTCCCGGTCATTCGTTCATTCATTCCTTCGCGCTCGAACAGATGCAAGTGATACGAAACGAAGCGATTGAGCATAGCAGAAGTCAATTTGCAGCAAAAGCGATTCAGCTTCCATTGTCATGAAAATGAGTAGTAGCACAGACCGCAAGGCGATAAATGCAGACCGCAAGCGACAAATGCAAACCGCGTTTATCGCTTGTGTCAAGATCTAAGCCACACGCACCTCTTGAGGCAGTAGTGCTCGGCACGCTGCGTAGTCTTCGGAGAGCTCCATGGCATCAGAGATTACGGCTACCCAGGGCTGGGAAGATTTGGGTCTGTGTGGTCTAGACCGACCGTGTGGCCTACAATGTATATATGTATATACGCGATCGACCCAAAGGTGCAAGCGCGGCGCACGTTGTAGGCGGATACGCGCGGACGAACGGACGAACGGGTGAAGGAACGACCGTGCGAGTGCAAAAGGCCAGGCCTGACGGGCGGGGCCGAGTTGGCAATGTTCCATGCGGTGCAGCGAGCCAGAGCGCCGTCGCCTGCTGGGGCCGCTTTTGGCAGAGCGAGCCGAGCGAGCCCGTCGAGCCGCGTGCTCGAAGTCAATGTTTTCGGGCGATGCGGAGTAAAAAAGCCGCGCCTGGCGGTTCAGTACACGTGAACTCTACGCGCAGCCGGCTCTCAGGGATTTTGACACGTTCAAAAAAAGGCAGACTTAATGGCGCTGACGTTGTAACAGTGCACCACTGCTTGTCAAAAAAAAAAAAAAAAAAAGAACGTCGAAAAAAAGCGCCGGCGAGGCACCGGGGGAGCAATCCGAGTCGCATCCACTGTCAAAAGTGGGGACAAAGTAAGCCACTCCCCCCCCCCCCCCCCCCTCCCGCCCACTTTTGAAAGCGGGCACTTTCAGCTGCACGCTGGAAACTCCAACAAAACTACACCTCAATCTAAATTTTCTTCCTTTATAGAGTGGCCACCTAAGTAATGCTTTTCTTTACTACGTATCCACTGCTTGGGCAGCGAGGATTGTCTTTTGTGCCTCCTATGGACTCGTTCTAGCGGACGACGCGTGGGATTCGCCATATACCCGCTCGCGTTGCGGAGACGGCGTGATGCTGGACAGTTCTCGCCCTAACAAATGTCAGCCTGCGCTACTTGCATCAAGCCCAGTTTTTAGGGACCGCTATATCAGCATTTGAAAACGCTTTGCTATATTTAACCTGCGGGCTTGGGGGAGGTCCGTTTAAAGCCGCGCCCAACGATTGGTGTGCCTTATACGGCATGAACTCGTTGGATTATCAAATGCTGAAACTGTTGCATCTCCGTCAAGAGATAGCCTTCGTAGCGTTGCAGTCTCAGTATATATCTTATCGCCATCAAAAATCTAAATTAACCTTTTACAGGTATAACTGTCGAATTTCATTGTGTATAATCACGACTTGTCGTAGATATGGTCGTGAAAATGACCTTGGTCGAACGCACAGACCCATTTCAATGCCGACAGTACACTGACTTGGATTTTTTCTAAAGGCATGTGTCACCTCTGACTTTGTCGATTTCGTTTTCAGGCTGTTTCTAAATAAGAGCTACACTATTACTTTCCCGGCAGGAGCAACAGCAGCCGATATTTCATATTTTGAAGAAAGTAGGGCCACGTTTTCGTGACGTGTACCGACAATTTGAACAGTAGTAATATATATATATATATATATATATATATATATATATATATATATATATATATAGGTTGCCGATTTTTTATCTTTTTAACAACATACTGCGGTCGAAAGACCAAGCAGGGGGGCATAACAAAATCAGTTGTCAAAAGAAATTCAAAGAACACAAAACATGAAACAAAAAACGTCGTGAAATGGTATAACACAGTATAATACATAATTATAATCAAAAGTTAACAGGATAGAGCAAAAGTGCAATGCACAACCAAACAAATACGCAATATGAAAAACAGCACAGTTTATACCGTGTGGTCACAAACAGAAAGGTGCACAGCTCTCAAAGTCAGGATTATCCCCATCACAAAATGCTTCCAACGGTAACGCATTCCATTCATTTATGGTCCGAGGAAAAAAAGAATACATGAAAAAATTTGTCCGCGCAAAGTAGGGTTCGAGAGTATGAGCATGTGTATGTCTAGCTTGCCTAGAAATTCGGTGTGTTAAGTAAGTTTCAGGTTTAATGTTAAATTTACCAAAATACAGTGAGTGGAGAAATTTCAGCCTAGCAATTGCTCTTCGCTGTTGTAAAACAGGGATATTATTACTAGCCATGAGCGTTGACGGCGAGTCATTTCTCTGGTAAGCATTAAATATAAAACGGACAGCTTTTCGTTGCACCATCTCAAGTTTCCTAATATCTTTCTTGAGATATGAATCCCAAAAGATACTAGCATAATCTAATTTAGGTCTTATAAAAGCATTATAGGCCAGTACTTTTATTTCTGATGGAGCTGTTTTTAGTTTGTGCCTCAAGAAACCGAGCTTTTTTGAATATGTTTTAGTAATATGACTTGACCATGTCAGGCGGCTTGTAATCGTAATACCTAAATATTTATACTCATCAATTAACCTCAGTCAAAGGACAATTATTGAGAGAGTACGCGTAACTAAGAGGACATTTTTTGTGTGTAACTCGCATGAAGACTTATTTATCACTGTTTAGTTTCATAGACCAATCCTTACACCACTTTGAAACGGCACAGAGGTTAGATTGTAGGCATTGTTGATCACTGGGAGTGATAACGGTTTTAAAAAGTATGCAGTCATCTGCAAAAAGCTTTATACTTATTTTGACGTATCTATTGAAGTAACAATATCATTTATGTATACTAAAAAAGAACAGGTCCCAAAACGCTACTTTGAGGGACTCCTGATGTTACAGGCACAACGCTAGACGCGCAGTCACTCACTTGTACATATCGCTTACGATCAGAAAGGTAGGAACGAATCCAGGTAATCAAATTAACAGGTAGGCCTTGTAATTTCGAAATTAGGTTGCTGTGTGTGACGAGGTCGAACGCCTTACTAAAATCCAAGAATATAGCATCAATTTGATTTCCCGTATCAAGCGATGCGGCGAACTCGTGAATTGTTGTGACCAGTTGTGTTGTTGTTGATAATTGTTTCCTAAAGCCGTGCTGGAAAGGTGACAGATAGTTTTTTTCTTCAAGAAAGCAGGTGATGTAATGTGTGACTATGTGTTCTATTAGCTTATATGACGTGCAAGTTAAAGAAATGGGCCTGTAGTTTCCGAAATTCAGACGATCGCCTTTTTTAAACACTGGCACTACACGTGCCGTACGCCAATCATCAGGAATTATAGAGTTTTCGAAGGAAAGACGGAAAACATGAGTCAAAATATGCGCAACTGGTTCGGCATACCTGCGCAAAAATGTGTTCGGAATATTATCCGGACCAGCTGAGGATTTCGTTTTCAGGTTACAGTACACCCTCGTGTGTTATAAAATCGGGAGACATTACTGGAAGAGAGTTATCATGCACTGCCTCGTGCTCGGAAGCGGTAAATACAGAACAGAAGTAATGGTTAAACTGCTGAGCAATTTTTGGGGCATCATTCACGAGACAACCGTCAACGAATATTTCACGCGGTACAGCATTTCTCTCTTCTAAATTAAATTATGGGGTTTTACGTGCCAAAACCAGTTCTGATTATGAGGCACGCCGTAGTGGGGGACTCCGGAAATTTGGACCACCTGGGGTTCTTTAACGTGCACCTAAATCTAAGTACACGGGTGTTTTCGCATTTCGCCCCCATCGAAATGCGGCCGCCGTGGCCGGGATTCGATCCCGCGACCTTGTGCTCAGCAGCCCAACACCATAGCCACTGAGCAACCACGGCGGGTCATTTCTCTCTTCTAAAAACCGCCGGAATTTTTCTGGGCTTTTTATAAAAAAGTCGGGCAATGATTTTTTTATTTATTTTATTTATCACATACTTCGGACCGAATACGGTCCAGGCAGGAGAGGAAAAATACAAAAAGACAAAAATATTCGACCTTGAAAGAGACACCAGAATGGAAAGCTGAACGAGATATTGCACGGATAAAAACGTCATAAAAAGAAAAGAAGCAACGCGCAACGTTAACAACGCATCACAGATAATGCACTCTGACAATCCATATCATTCATCAGGAGCAAGAAGGAGGGAATCAATCCATTCCAGTCTGCTATTGTTTTGGTGGAAAATGAATACTTACAAACATCCGTGCGAGCAAAAATAGGTTCAATATAGTGTTGATGCCTATGACGGGATTTTTCAAATGATTGTGTAGTTATGTACTCTTGGGGATCAACGCCTAGTTTCGAGAAATACAATCGGCTTAGAAACTTAATTCTAGCAATTCTTCTGTGGTCTTTTAAGCCTTCCAGCTTCGCTTCTTGCAACATAGTAGACGGAGAGTCCCGGCGTTTATAGCGGTTGTATATAAAACGAGCCGCTAATCTTTGAATTTTTTCTATCTTTTCCATATCTACTGTTGTGTGAGGATCCCATACAATACTTGTATACTCAAGAAAAGGTCTTACTATGGCTTTGTACGCCTTGTTTCTTAGTTCGTTTGATGATCTTTTTAATTTGTGTTTTAGAAAGCCTAATTTTTTGCGAGCTGAAGAGCATATGTTATCAATGTGCGTGGTCCAGTTAAGCCTGGATGTAATGGAAATTCCTAAATATTTATATTCTTCTACTTGTTTGATCATGTTACCGTTTATGTTATACGAAAACACAAGTTTGTTTCTTTTATTAGTAAGGCACATCTGTACTGTTTTTTCAAGATTAATAATCATATCCCATTTAGCACACCATTCTGCCAGTAGTTTTGGATTCACATTCAACTCATGTTGGTCAGAAACAGAATTTATAGTTTTAAAAATGACACAGTCATCGGCAAACAATTTAACGGAGACAGTTAAACAAGACCGCTCCTATCACAGATCCTTGGGGTACTCCCGAGTAAACATCTAAATTTCCAGAGCATGATTCGTCTACATCTATATATTGTTTTCTGTTAGTCAAATAAGATATAACCCAGTTGATTATTTCGGGAGGTATACCGTGCAATTGTTTTCATCTTTAGGATTAGTTTATTGTGAGACACCCTGTCGAATGCTTTGGAGAAGTCCAAAAATATTATGTCCACCTGACCATTCATATCTAAAACTTTAGCAAATTCATTAATGGTTACTACTAACTGCGTGTTAGTAGAAAAGCCCCGTCGGAGCCCATGCATTGTGTATGATATTGTGTTTATCCAAGAAATTATTTAAATATTTCACCAAAATATGCTCCAACACCTTTCAAGAAATACATGTAAGTGAAATTGGTCGATAATTACTACTTTCCATCGGGCTACCCCTCTTAAGAACAGGAACAACACGAGCCAGGCGCCAATCTGTCGGTACTTTACCAGTTTCTAAGGACTTATTAAATATTATGAGGAGAAATCTACCTATCAGCTGTGCATTTCTTTGAAGAAAAATAGCCAGAATTTTATCTGGACCTGTTGACTTCTTTGCGTTTAACCGTAAGAGTAGTTCAACTACACCCTCCAAGGATATGGACAAACCGCCTGATTGATCTGTTGCGGGAGTGATATCACAATCGTTATCCGGCTTTGAAAACACGCTTTGAAAGTGACAATTAAAATTTGCGCTATTTGCCTGCTGTCTGTAACGAAAGTGTTGCCCAACGCCACCTGCTCGATTCGTCGATGACCCTTGTTCCCCAAGAACTGCCAGAATTTTCGTGGGCTTTCTGATGCAAAACGCCCAAGTGTTTCAGTAAAATAACGCTCTCGGGACTCGAGCATTTTATACTCAAAGGTAGTTTTTAGTTCTTTAAGCACCTTATCGTCAGCGCACTTTAATTTCCTGCGACGCTTTAACCTACGTTTTATCTGGAGCATCTCTCTGGTGACCAAGGGCTCTCTCGACCAACCTTTTTTACTCTGTCTGGAATAAAGTTTTTTTTTATACAGTGGTGACACCATGATTTAAACTTGGTCCATAGTACTTCAATATCATCATCACAAAAGGAGAAAAGACAGTCCTCTAAATAAAGCGCAATTTGGACATCATCCGCAGCAGAATAGTTTTTCACAACCACGGTTTTCGGTTTATGAGAACCCGCCCTTCGCGGGAAGGTACAAGTAAAATAAATAAGACTGTGATCTGAAATGCCATCGTGAACCTGCGTTACACAATCCTGAATGTGATTTGAGCAAAATACAAGGTCTAAAATTGAGGAGGTAGAATCTGTTACATGCGTGGGGACAAGGACCGTTTGCTTAAGGTTATATGCAAGCATTATGTCAAACAACACTTCAGAACTGTGGACATCAAACGAACCAGACTTCATTTCCACCCAGTTAATACAAGGAAGGTTAAAATCTCCAGCAACAATTATATTCTGATCGCGGTATTTTTCTAAGTAATCATAGAGTTCTAACAAAAAGTCTGGTGCGGATCCTGGTGGCCTGTAAACTTCCGCAATAATGACAGTGTTGCCGCTGAATTCAAATTTGCAAAAAACGCTTTCGTGACCGTTATTAACGCCTGGTAGCGGAATACATGGAAGTTCACTTTTTACAAGAATTGCAATACCACCTCCTTTTGTTTCACGATCTTTCCGATAACAACAATATGAAGGTGGGAATACGCAACTATCTGGGATAGCAGCGTGAAGCCACGTTTCTGTGATTACGGCTATGTGAGGGTCATATGACAGTAAAATGCACTCAAGCCGTTCTGGTTTATTGCACACACTTTGCGCATTCAAACAAACAATACGAAGAACCTTCTGCGCAGGCTCCTCTTTAGTACAAGAGCGTCAGTCATCTGATTCAGTATTCTTACGGAGCAAGACTTTACAATTCTTAGCCTTGTCCCATGCATAGATGTTACCATTCAGAAACAACTTGTCGTGAACAAGTTTCATTTTGTCGTTTGGAAGACTATCGTCTAATCCGGACTCCCACAATTTATTTCTGATCTGTAAGGTTTCTTGAGAATAATCATTGGAAATTGATATGCCGGTACCCTTTAGTTTCGCGCAATTCTTAAACAGGGATATCTTTTCGTTATAGTTGTACAGGCGCACCCAATCACGGGTCTTATCTTATTCTTTCCCGGCCTACCAATCCTATGAAAACGTTCCACTGAACTGATACTAACGCTAAGCTTTTCTTGGAAAACATTGCGGACAACATTATTTTCAAGATCCTGTCTTTTTTCGTCACGGGATTCTTTAATACCGAAAACTAAGAGGTTGTTTCTGTGAGCTCGGTCTTCGAAGTCAACAAGCTTTTTATTCTGAGTCAACAAAACTTCTTCCAAATGTTGTACCGTTTCTTCCAGTTTTGTATTTTCAATTCATTCGCTTTAGATAATTCTAAGACCTTGTCCAATTTTGCAAGCTTCTGATTCAATTCTGAAAGGGTAGCATTGCGTGTCTTGCCCGCATCTTTTATCTCTTGAAGTTCGTCAAGAATGACATTTAGTATCTCCGCTACGGTGGGACCGGGATTGTCACCACAAAGCAGGAGTAGAAGAACAGTCCAACAGTCATTAGCAATCTGTGCACATTTACGAGGGCACGGCAGCATGAAAAGAGTGCAAGAATTCGAGCGAACAGTAGTAAACAGACTGTGAAATCTAACCTGCACAGCGATCCAAACATGGTGAAACATGTTGCTTTGACGAGCGCCGCTGTGCCCTCTGAGGTGATGCGGAGAATCTGTGCCTTTTATAGGGTTTTCTGTCGACGTCACACAGCTGTGAGGCCAATGGGACGTTCCATTTTCGACAATGATAACAGGAGCTTGGACTTGTGGCCATAACCGTTGTTTCCACGTGCCCGAAGATCCAGGAAACCACAGCACATGTCCAGATGAACCAGGCGGATCGGGTCGGCTGAAACTTGAAGGCGACGAGGCAAGGGAAAGGACCTGTACAGCGATCTAAATATGGTGAAGCATGTTGCTTTGACGAGCGCCGCCGTGCCCTCTGAGGTGATGCGGAGAATCTGTGCCTTTTATAGGGTTTTCTGTCGACGTCACACAGCTGTGAGGCCAATGGGACGTTCCATTTTCGACAATGATAACAGGAGCTTGGACTTGTGGCCATAACCGTTGTTTCCACGTGCCCGAAGATCCAGGAATCCACAGCACATGTCCAGATGAACCAGGCGGATCAGGTCGGCTGAAGCTTGAAGGCGACGAGGCAAGGGAAAGGACCTGTACAGCGATCCAAATATGGTGAAGCATGTTGCTTTGACGAGCGCCGCCGTGCCCTCTGAGGTGATGCGGAGAATCTGTGCCTTTTATAGGGTTTTCTGTCGACGTCACACAGCTGTGAGGCCAATGGGACGTTCCATTTTCGACAATGATAACAGGAGCATGGACTTGTGTACATAACCGTTGTTTCCACGTGCCCGAAGATCCAGGAAACCACAGCACATGTCCAGATGAACCAGGCGGATCAGGTCGGCTGAAGCTTGAAGGCGACGAGGCAAGGGAAAGGACCTGTACAGCGATCCAAATATGGTGAAGCATGTTGCTTTGACGAGCGCCGCCGTGCCCTCTGAGGTGATGCGGAGAATCTGTGCCTTTTATAGGGTTTTCTGTCGACGTCACACAGCTGTGAGGCCAATGGGACGTTCCATTTTCGACAATGATAACAGGAGCATGGACTTGTGTACATAACCGTTGTTTCCACGTGCCCGAAGATCCAGGAAACCACAGCACATGTCCAGATGAACCAGGCGGATCAGGTCGGCTGAAGCTTGAAGGCGACGAGGCAAGGGAAAGGACCTGTACAGCGATCCAAATATGGTGAAGCATGTTGCTTTGACGAGCGCCGCCGTGCCCTCTGAGGTGATGCGGAGAATCTGTGCCTTTTATAGGGTTTTCTGTCGACGTCACACAGCTGTGAGGCCAATGGGACGTTCCATTTTCGACAATGATAACAGGAGCATGGACTTGTGTACATAACCGTTGTTTCCACGTGCCCGAAGATCCAGGAAACCACAGCACATGTCCAGATGAACCAGGCGGATCAGGTCGGCTGAAGCTTGAAGGCGACGAGGCAAGGGAAAGGACCTGTACAGCGATCCAAATATGGTGAAGCATGTTGCTTTGACGAGCGCCGCCGTGCCCTCTGAGGTGATGCGGAGAATCTGTGCCTTTTATAGGGTTTTCTGTCGACGTCACACAGCTGTGAGGCCAATGGGACGTTCCATTTTCGACAATGATAACAGGAGCATTGGACTTGTGGCCATAACCGTTGTTTCCACGTGCCCGAAGATCCAGGAAACCACAGCACATGTCCAGATGAACCAGGCGGATCAGGTCGGCTGAAGCTTGAAGGCGACGAGGCAAGGGAAAGGACCTGTACAGCGATCCAAATATGGTGAAGCATGTTGCTTTGACGAGCGCCGCCGTGCCCTCTGAGGTGATGCGGAGAATCTGTGCCTTTTATAGGGTTTTCTGTCGACGTCACACAGCTGTGAGGCCAATGGGACGTTCCATTTTCGACAATGATAACAGGAGCATGGACTTGTGGCCATAACCGTTGTTTCCACGTGCCCGAAGATCCAGGAATCCACAGCACATGTCCAGATGAACCAGGCGGATCAGGTCGGCTGAAGCTTGAAGGCGACGAGGCAAGGGAAAGGACCTGTACAGCGATCCAAATATGGTGAAGCATGTTGCTTTGACGAGCGCCGCCGTGCCCTCTGAGGTGATGCGGAGAATCTGTGCCTTTTATAGGGTTTTCTGTCGACGTCACACAGCTGTGAGGCCAATGGGACGTTCCATTTTCGACAATGATAACAGGAGCATGGACTTGTGTACATAACCGTTGTTTCCACGTGCCCGAAGATCCAGGAAACCACAGCACATGTCCAGATGAACCAGGCGGATCAGGTCGGCTGAAGCTTGAAGGCGACGAGGCAAGGGAAAGGACCTGTACAGCGATCCAAATATGGTGAAGCATGTTGCTTTGACGAGCGCCGCCGTGCCCTCTGAGGTGATGCGGAGAATCTGTGCCTTTTATAGGGTTTTCTGTCGACGTCACACAGCTGTGAGGCCAATGGGACGTTCCATTTTCGACAATGATAACAGGAGCTTGGACTTGTGGCCATAACCGTTGTTTCCACGTGCCCGAAGATCCAGGAAACCACAGCACATGTCCAGATGAACCAGGCGGATCAGGTCGGCTGAAGCTTGAAGGCGACGAGGCAAGGGAAAGGACCTGTACAGCGATCCAAATATGGTGAAGCATGTTGCTTTGACGAGCGCCGCCGTGCCCTCTGAGGTGATGCGGAGAATCTGTGCCTTTTATAGGGTTTTCTGTCGACGTCACACAGCTGTGAGGCCAATGGGACGTTCCATTTTCGACAATGATAACAGGAGCTTGGACTTGTGGCCATAACCGTTGTTTCCACGTGCCCGAAGATCCAGGAATCCACAGCACATGTCCAGATGAACCAGGCGGATCAGGTCGGCTGAAGCTTGAAGGCGACGATGCAAGGGAAAGGACCTGCACAGCGATCCAAATATGGTGAAGCATGTTGCTTTGACGAGCGCCGCCATGCCCTCTATTTAGTAAAATATCTAGCTTTGGCATCGGAAAGTTTATTAAAGAGCTTGTCTTTTAGGTCAGAAATTAAGCTAAAGGACTTCTGTTTTTTTAGCCTGCTTTAGCCTACGGCGTAAATGGATAATTTCTCTGGGCATCCACGGATTGTTTTTGTTAGTACGAACATATTTGTCAGGAACGAACTTGTCAATGCAATAATGAACAGTGCCGTTTAGAACATCCCAGAGTGTCGTGACGCTGCCATGTTATCACAAAAGTTCCACAAACAGTCTAATATGGCATGGTCGTCAGCTTTAGTAAAATCTTTAATTATTTTTTTCTTGTTTTTTGTGCGACTTCGTAACTCTGAGCGGGAAGGAGAGACACGCCGCTTTATGATCCGGTATACCGTCAACCACATCCAGAGTGTATGTAGACATGTCGTTGCTAATAAAAATTAAATCAATTGTTGAACAGGCGCTACCTACTTCTCTGGTATACTGTGTAACAGTTTGTTTCAAATCACACATGATCATAATATCCACTAACGGGTTAGTGTCAACATCAAAGAATGAAGCGGGGTTACGCCAATCAATGCAAGAAATATTAAAATCACCAGCGACTATAACCTTCTTATTAGTGAACAATGCCATGTGGTCGCATAGCTTGGATATGTATTCAGGAGAAGCCAAAGCATGATTTTTCAACTTATGAATAAGATACGCGCTTCTTATTCTCTCGAGCATGCCTAGTGCTCTCCCAAAGAAGTTTACGCACGCGCAGTGTTTCCTGGCTGTAGTCGTTTTGGATGAAAATATTTGTTCCTTTAAGCTTGCTTGCATTTTGAATGACAGCTTGTTTTTCATTGTAATCTTGGAAATAAGCAATTACTGGGCGGCGGCCTCGATGGCGGCAAAGACGGTGAATACGGGCTCTAGATTTACATTTAATTCCGAGTTTTCCACCAAAAACGTCGTTAACAACACCTTTTCTTAAAGATGCGTCGCTTTCTTCGCTCTCTTCAAAAATTTACAAACAATAATGTTCGACCTTCGACTGCGATCTTCGAGGTCGACAAGCTTTCTGCTCTGCAAGGTGACCGTATTCTGGAGGGACACAGACGATGATTGAAGCGCTGTAATTATCGGAGAGTTTTCTCTTGATTTTTTCATAAGTTGTTGTAGTGAACGTAGACGTGAGTCGAGATCACGAATGAGTTGCTCACACTCGCTAAACTTCGTTTTCATCTCAGCAACATCAGCGCGGATATCGGCTTGCCCCCTCAGAACATTTTGAAGCATTTCAGCTGTAGTGGGTCCCGGGTTGGATTCAACGTTACCACGTAGCAAAATTGTAAGAACTACGTAACAGTCATAGGCAATACTCAAACAAACGCCTGGGCATGGCAAAACCAGTAAGAAAAACTAATCTCCGCACCTAATTTTAGAGAAGGAACAACTGACCTGCACAGCGAGAACAAATTTCTTGGTCAGCGGCATGGTCGCAGCCGTTTCACCGGGCCCACTAGTGAAGAAATCCCAAGGACCAAGGTCGATCTAAATGGTCGCGAAGCTTCAGGCGAAAAGCGGTTCAGAACGAATTGTCACCGACATCAGCAAGGGTGGTTATGGGAGCAGCGATTGATGCGCGACTATGTTTGGAGGGAACAAACATTGGGAAAGAAAAAAGCGTTTTTAATAAAAGCGAGACATAGTTAGATTCATTCAACGAAAATAAAATTCCTAATCAATTGTATGTACGCATGGCGAAAAAAGAAGAACTCTATCTTACTTGGTAATTATCAAGAAATTCCTTTTTTTCAGCGCCCACCGTAAGAGCGCCCACCGATAGCGGCGAGCGTTGACGCCGCTATCACTTGCAATGCAATGCAGCTCTTGAAGTGGGCAGAAAGGCGCGCTCGTAAAGTTCACGCCCCCCTGACATGTTGTGTTGCTTTGCTTGTCGACGTTTGTCTGAATTTAGTGACGCGGGTAGTTTCATTGTTTCTTAAACTGTTCAGTCAAAAGTAGTGAGTTGCGACTGCCAGATAGTCGTTCACTTTAGTTTTCGTGGGACAGCGGTTCTTTATTCTATGGGACAGCGCTGGCCGACGGGCTTGGCGTCCGACGAAAGGACGAGCACTCTACGCGTTCGTCGGCCTCCAAAGAAAGTATGTTCTGTGCAGCGATGCGATTTCGGACACCCGTACGGCTGAACTTTTCCTGCATCGCTTTCCGCGCTGAAAGCTCGAAACGCCCATCAAGTCGAATGGCGGGGCATTTGAATATACAGCTATACTGGCCAGCCTTCGAAAACAAATTTCGCGCCTTTGAGAACAAAAAGTCGTCACTTCGGTTATTAACGGATATGACGTCAAATTATTTTTTCTTCCACCGGAAGTGTTCCCTCCTCGCACAGATGGCGCTAAGCCCCCGAACCGCAGATGAACCGCCATGTTTTGAACGTATGGGCTTCTATGGAAGCTTCGCTACCAGGTATATTTACCTTGGCCGGGATTCGATCCCGCGACCTCGTGCTCAGCAGCCCAACACCATAGCCACTGAGCAACCACGGCAGGTAATCTTGATTGTGGCCATGTGTCGTGATTTTCGTTGATCTCGAAATGTCCTCTACCCACGTCGCGTGAAGTAGTTGTACCGGCGATCGCCAGCAGAATAACCTGCACAGCGAGAACAAATTTCTTCATCAGCGGCATGGTCGCAGCCGTTTCGTTACTGAATACTCGCTTTCTCCCAATTTTTATGCTTTATACACGGCATTAATTGTTTCCCCCTGGAATCCTCGGTAAACTATGCGTGGCACGGTGAGAATATTTATTCGAAGTACGAGCACTGTTTGAGTGGCGAGCGATAAATGCTTATTTCTGTGTAGATTCATTACAACCTTTGTAGAAAGCTACTCATAGAAGCGTTCCGAGGTGTCACACTGCCGCTAATCGAAATGTTTTCCAGACTCCTGAAACATCAGCACTGAAATACGGATTTGAAATTCCGTGAGAATAGGGCGCAAGTGGCCCATAGCGTTATGAATCTTTTACGTGGGGTGTAAAACTTAGATGGCTGCGCTGGCAAAAATACAACTGAGGTCTAACTTTTTGCGACCATAGAGGGAACAATACGCCAAGTTTATGTGCGAGGGCATAAATGCGTGTTGATCAAATACAGCTCTAAAAATATTTTTTTTCAGCCAGTATTCGAAAGAATTGCGTTGCTGTTATTAGCCACTTTTCCCAATGGCTCAAGAGAACTATGCGTTTCAAATATTTTATACTTTGACGGAATAGGCAGCATTTTAAGCGCAATGTGTCGCATAGTTTTAGCGTTTTTGGCTTATTTAGAATCGTTACGAATAATTATTGAAGCCTCGTTTTTTTCATATTTTTACTTATTCATGCGTGATATACTATTACTTCGCCTCGTGGTGGTTGCGGTAAAAAATTTATTGGGTCTCTTGATGAGAATACATAGGAGATAGGCAGGGACCACCCTTCAAGGGGACGGCCCCTACAAATACTAGGCATTGGCGTCGGCCGCTGCCTGGGCTCGTCCGACCAAGGCCTTTTGGGCCTGAAGGTTAGATCAGTCAAGCAGGGCCGCCTCCAGTCCTACCGGGTTGGGTCGGGGATAGGGGGTATAGCAGGATTCGCCTGGTGTCCTACTGAACTAAAGCAGGCAGCTTCTTTATGTTTGGAGACTGTGAGAACAAGGTACAGGGTGATGTCTATAGTGAAGTTCAAAACAGATGCGCAATAGCGGCTTTCGCAATAAATTACGTATACATGTATTATGAGCATCTCTAACGTGCGGGGAAGAATTGAGCGCGCTGCCCATGGCAGAACTATAACAAAGTGTTTACGTTCCTTGTCCAGTGAGAAGCGTGGCAATTAATTACTGAGCCATCGTCCCCCCCCCCCCCCTCCCCCATATTTTCATGCGTCATGAGTCGTCCGTCCCTTCTTGGTTTCAGCGATGTCCTCGGTGAACTATAGTCGGGTACGACTTAAGTCTGCAGTGAAGCCCTGCCCATGCCCTCATAATCGCCAGCCACTGTTCCTCCGCGAGGCGGCAAATATTTCGTGCTCAAACTTTCCCTGTTACCTAAATAAGGCGGTAACCGCAAAAATAAAATTATAAGCGCGTAATTTTGTACGTTTTCACTCGTCTATTATAGTGGAACGTACAAGTATGACAATTACAGTCGTATCAAGCACGATGCCGTTTAAAAAAGGTAGCTTGACGACGATTTTGTTTGCTTCTGTGATTGGCTGGCGGAGTAACACAACCCCGCGCGGTCTGTGTGCCTTTTTTGCCAACTGCCGTTTTTTTAAGTTGGATCCTACTATAAACAATAAACTTTGTCTATATTTGGCGAAAATAAAGGGCGCGTTATGGGCAATGTGTAGGTAAACTTCAAAGACAGGGAACTAATTGTGACATTTGCAGTAAATTACGCATGCATGCGATCCGAAGCTTTATGAATGTTTTTTACGAACAAAGCAGAATTCATCCCGCTGCCCTGGGAGAAATTGAGAGCAGGGGGGGAGGGAGGGAGGAAGGACACCATAGTAAATGTTATGGCAAAGTAACATGCGTATTGATGAATTTCTGGCTTTTTAAAAATTCCCAACAAGAAGTACTCCAAAGCATGGCATGGAGACAAGGTTTCAAATAGACCAGCCATATACGGGCAACTTTTGATGCGAAAGCATCAAATGGCCCATTGAGCGAAAAAGCCTGCGTCGTCTGTAGCAGTGAAACGTCACCTAAATTCCCAGTGGCTGCGACGCCAGGTCACGAGCGCGCCTCGACGGAGCAGAAACGGCGACGCGACACAGAACATACTTCCTATATGCAGTGAAGTGTGGCTCAGAACGCGGGCGTCTGTTGGGTTGAAAACGCGGAGCAGAGCGGCGTCGAGTGGGGGCGATGAGCCCCGCAAGGAACGTAGGGAACATTTAGCACATAAGCGCGCGAAATGAAGATGCGTCGATCCGATTCAGTGAGACAGCAGCGGATCAGCAAAACTCGATAACATACCCCACAGCAAAACTTGAAAACATTACTCGCAGCGCAAAAATCGAAGTACCGCTCAGCGGTGTTCAATTGGTCATTAATGTTTTCGCATTCACAACTCACAAGAAGTGCTTAGGTGTCCTAGGATTTTTGAAAGTATGCGATATAGCTGCAGGAAACTGAAACTTTTATTGCAACTGTTCGAAAGAAACAGCGTCGCTGGAAATTGGGTTGTAATTCTACGAGGTCGCACAAATCTGCTCCTTCCTTTCTTGTGAATATTTCAAGATATTTATGTTGACTGTACTTGGTTGTGTATAACCTCAACAATACTCTTACCTAAACTAGCGATACAAAATTTATGCTGTGGAATTAAACACCAGGTACAATTCTTTGTTCAATTATTAAAATCGTTTGTAGCAAATGAGCACTTCGAATGTGCGCTCTACTGCTGGGCGGGATCAATGATCTCGGTCAGGCACTCATTGATTTTTGTCCCTGTATCATCTTGAGATTTTATATAGTTGCTAGAAATAAGTGCAAATTAAAATAATTTTTCGGGTCCCCATGGCTCACCATGACATGATTGATAAATATGTCTATGTCTGTTGAACATAAAATAACTGACAGACGCGTACTTCCAGGCATTTTCTCTAATAGTAATTCGCAATATATATATATATATATATATATATATATATATATATATAGAGAGAGAGAGAGAGAGAGAGATCAGATCGTTTGCGGTTTGCTCCTCCACTCGAGAAATAGTTGGTACGCCGCCGGGTCGTGGCGTACGCTGCTCCCTGTATTTCCTGTAATCAAGACCAACGGCGCCCAGAGTTCCCAACTGGTAGTCTAAGCAGTGAGAAACTACGTTTAGCTAAACTTAGTAGCCACACTGGACCCAGATCATTGGACAGAAACCTGCAGAAAAATAAAACAAAATAAACCTCAGAAATCTAAGCAAGAAATTGCCTGCGTCGGAGTCACTGTCGCTTGATGAGGCATGTGCTCGCTATGCCTGAAACAAAAACTCTATCCGCGCCTTAATTTTGGTCAGCACTAAAGCCGAATGGATATTTTTGGAGCATGTGCGAAGCTGAACCGATCGAACCTTAATCAAAAGACAAATAATGGTTACCGGTTCCGAGCGAAGCAATTCAAGCGTACATATTGGGTGACATCAAGTCAAAAAATTAGTCTACAAAAAAATGAGCCTTCGCAAGACTGTTTGTAGACGTTCTGGAGTTCCGAAAATCGGCACTCGCATTCCTAAAAGGGCGTCCGCTTGATATGTATTTATCTCTAATCGGATTAAGCTCGTTATACTTAGTGACCAGGGGCGGATCCAGGTTTTTTCTGAGGGGGGGGGGGGGGGGGGTCAGCTTCTGTCAATGATGATGATGATGATAGTATCCTTTCTTATTTACTGAAATTCACCGTTTCTGCTCACGATAAACCCGCGTTTTATACGGCTAGAGCAACACCTGTAGCCCACTGTGGTGGCTCAGACAGCGTTGCGCTGCTGAGCACGAGATCGCGGGATTCGCGACGGCCGCATTTCGATGGAGGCGATATGCAAAAACACCCGTGTGCTTGCGTTGTAGTGCACGTTAAAGAACCCCAGGTGGTCAAAATTAATCCGGAGCCCTCCACTACGGCGTGCCTCATAATCAGACCTGGTTTTGGCACGTAAAACCCCAGAAAGAGGAAGAAGACCTGTAGCGAAGCCAGGTATCGGTTTCTCCGAGCTTATAGGAAAAGGACGTTACCCAATACAACCATGTGCTTGGCGGCTGCGCCTGATAATACCGGGTGTTCAAAACTAAGCTTTATGCTTTTCTTAAAATTAGGCACTGGGAGGCACACGAAGACCACCTGTGCAAATAAGTTATGTGACCAGGGGGGCACAAAGTGAGATGATAATTATCGCTGTGAGCAGCCCAATTAACTAAAATTGAACAATTATTTTTTGTCGACTGCAGTAAGTGGCTATGTTTGTATTGAAAACTTAGAGGCAGTCGTGTTTATTACTGCAGTCAATAAAAAGCGAATTATTCAATTTTAGTCAGTTCGGCTGCTGACAGCGATAATTATGATCTCACTTTGTGCCCCCCTGGCCACATGACTTATTTGCGCAGGTGGTCTTCACGTGCCTCCCAGTGCCTAATTTTAAGAAAACCATAAAGCTTAATTTTGAACACCTGGTATATCTAGCCTGTAATGTTTCTTAAAATAAAATTTGGGATGATCTGTTGCAGGTTCGTTATAAATGCGTAAGCACGGGTCCGTCTTTGTAGTTCTGTTGGGACACCTTGTTTTCGTTAAGGAGATTCTATGTTTTCGGCTGAGACACCTTCGTTTGCTTTGGAGCTCCAACGCGGCAACCACTACGCTGGTTGTTTACGATAGGCGAATCACCGCGTATGAAGACTCACGACGCCACCTACAAGAAGAAAGATGCGGCGTAGTAGCCGAGAGCGCAAGCCAGCGTCTTCATGTTTTGTTTCCCACGCGACGACATCCTTTTACACAAGGCACGCATCTGCTCCCGTTTCTCTAACCACGCGACGCCATCCTAGGCCCGCGCGCTGGCGTTGGCCGTCACGCTCCCCCACTTCGCCGCCGCTGCTCGAGGCTTCGCCCCGCTCCGCAAGAACGCCCACTCAGATAAACGGATCCGGCTGCTTTGAGCCTCCTATGCTTAATGTACGACAATAAAACTGCGAAGTTACAATGAAAAACTTGTAGCGTACTGCGCTCGTACTGGATATTGTCAACGTGTAACTGTGATCACAATGAGTGCTACAGTTAAAAAAAAAGTTGCCCATGCGTAGTTCTTAGTTTAGCTGTTAGTTGTTATTATTTATACAGGGTTTGTCCGAAAAGTAATGTCAGTAATGTCGATTAAAAAGAAACTATTGATCAGATCGGTACAACACAATAAAATGTTTCAAAATAGGCTCCTCCTGCGTCGTTACATTGCTTCTAGCGAGATTTCCAACCATCGAAGGCGTCACTGACGGTAGGCCTCCTTAGGAATGTCCTTTATAGCCTTGGTGCAAGCCTCTTCGACTTTGCCAACTGTCGTGAAATGTTGTCCTTTCATGGGAATTTTCAAGCACAGAAAGAAGAAGCATGGGAGAGCCACGTCAGGACTGTAGGGCGGCTGGGGAAACATTGGCATCTTTCAATCGGCCAGGAATCGGGTCACGAGGAAGGCGGTGCAGGCTGCATGGTGCATTGTCATGGTGAAGTTTCCAATCGCCCCCGATATCAGGCCGGGTGCGATGAATCCTTCGTTTGACTCGCTTGAGCACTTTTGACCTTTGACTTGCCAATTCTGGCCTTCTTGGGGTGAGGGGACGCCGAGCTGTGCCACTTTGCACTTAGCCTTTTTGTTTCGGGGTCGTATTCAAACACCCAAGTCTTGTCACCTGTGATGACATTGTGCAAAACGTGGGGGTCACTTTCGCACAAATTCCAAACCTCCTGGCACGTCTCAACTCGGTTCGATTGTTGGTCGTCTATTAACATTTTCCGCGAGATCTTCGCGCACACTTTTCGCATCTGAGAATTATTCGTCAAAATCTTGTGAACGATACTTTTTGGAATGTTTATGGTCTGTGCCACTAAACGGACACTCAAACGAGGGTCTGAGTACAAAAGATCTCTCGCGGGCGTCACATTTTCGTCGGTGATGGTCGTTGATGGCGGTACAGCGCGGGCTTCATCGCTGACCTCTTCACAACCTTCTAAAACAACCCTGTGCCCCCGGTAAACTTGACGTTGTGACAAACAATTATCGCCAAAAGCTCCCTTTATAATAGGAACAGTTTCCTCTGTAGACTTACCGAGTTTCACACAAAACTCGATGGCGGTCCTTTGTTCCAACGAGCGCTGCATTAGGGCTTGCACGGTAAATTAAAATGAGTTGACGAAAAAATGCCAGGCCTGCGCGGCACACGCAGCACAGTCACAGCGTAAGCTAGAGGAGCGTTTCGACAGCACTACCTAGTAATTTGAGTGAATGCGTCAGGAACACGCTTGGGACGCCGTCGCGCGTGCAAGCCGACGCGTTCCATCGCCGATGGCTAGCGCCGTTCGGCCCAGCCAAGCGGCGGACAATGCAACTACGGCTGTCACATCACGGCCGCCTGGATCGGCGCGCGCGGCGGGGTTGCTACGGCCGTCCCATTCGACGCGCGCCCCATTGAAAACATGTAATTGAGGAAGTTGGCCTGTGCGCCGTCAGGCGGCGCTGTGCTCCCACCCCTCTGCTGACGGCGTCGCGGCCGTGGAAATGCTTGGAGAGATGCGCATTTGACATCGTCCAAGTGGTAAAGATAGGTTGATTGTTGGCCTAAAGTGGCCTGACAGTTGCAAGAAACGGCACGAGAATCAAGACACATGGTGATAGATTCTTAAGCCGGCTTTACACAGCGAGGGTGTTTCTTTGTAGCATAATACGATAGAGATGCAGCTAACGCATAGGCAGGGTGTTTACGCGACTTTGTGTGGCGCATTGCATGCGCCTTGAGACGTATTCTGGCGAGTGAGTTGCCGCTGTGCCTAAGCGCTTCCCCTGACCACGCTTGTCATTCTTTTCTTGCGCTCGCTTTTCCCTTCAAAAAGAAACGTATTTCATCATCGTGGCCACTGTATAGCGACGTTCTCGGGTCGAGCGCTGTGTTCACAGAAGTCTTCATATACAGGCATCACGGGGGTAATAATACTTTTGCAGTACATCTTCTCCAGCCTGATGTACCGGCCGAATTAATTATTCGGGGCCCTTGCATGCGCGTCGCATTTACATTGTGAAGTTCCCACGATACATCAGTGGTGCTGAAGCGGCTTTTCCTTCTAGCCTCGAACTGCTATATGTTACTTGGAAGTGTTGCTGCTGAAGGCCCTGTGTAACTAGCATATATGCTTTCATATGCATTTCACATTGTTGTACCACATTGAATTGAGGCAAGTGATTTGTTTTTATAGTCTCGCCATAAATTCTGCGTGTAATTTACTGTATTTTTCAAAAACATGCCGTACTGCTGCGTGCCGTGCTGCAAGTCGAGCACCAAGAAAAAGCTTGGTCTAAGTTTTCACGCATTTCCAGTGGAGGAAACTGGAGCAGTGGAGCTTTAATTTGTCCTCACTTAGAGAGCTGCCCTCTTTTTGCTTGCCAGGCAAACGAAAAGCATGCATCAGCGATTTCTTCATGAATTGCAAGCAAATTTATAAAGCCCCTACTCTCAAATATTGGCGCAGTCGTTACGGACACAGCGGCTTACCGCAAAAAACTAATGAGTAAGCCACTGAGCCGAAAAGTTCTCCGCGTTTGAAGGAGTACTGCGAGTGCACAAGCGCTGTGTGTTTGTTATCGTAAATAAATTGTAGGTATTGTGAATTTGTTATGCTGGTAATTTCGCCATGAATACAAAGATGGCATTCAATATTTACTGATGGCTCAGAAAGTTGCTGAAAAATGTCTGTCCGTGGCTGTCGACTCAGGTAAGCATGCAGCTTGATACTTCGTGCAGGAAGACGCGCGATGAGTTCGCTTACTTATAACACGCTTATTTAACACAATAAACAGCGCATTCGCATGTACAGATGCAAAACTGCCGCGACTTCAGCTCTCCATTTAAAAGCACCGAGTCATATCTCTCGCTTTCCAAGGCGTATTTTGACAGTCAATTGGTCAAGCTGGGGAAAATGTAAGTCATAAACAAAAGTTTGCGGGCTGCGGATTCGCGAAAAAAAAAAAATCTTGGTTGCCTCGTCAGTCAGCTGGCATTCCTTCTAGCAGATAGAGCTCGAATGCCTTCTTTCGCGTGCAGGCTTTCCATTGGTATGCTGCGCTTGAGCACGCGGAAATAATTTTCCCGCAAAACTTTGGCTTACTAGTGTACGCGTTTCGGGCAGCATCATCCTGACAGAGGCTGGAGTGCAAAGAAGAAGAAAAAGAAGATAGCGTCAAGGGACATCGGTGCTTTTGTATGCCTTTTTGTTCGGCACAACTTCTCGCGGTTTCTTATAAAGCGATATTTTCATTATAGTGCGAATTATAGCGCAAATCGTCTCGCGCGCAGCCGTAACAAGGGAGTTGAGGGGTGGGAGGCGCGCGCCGCGGTGCGGCGAAAGCAGCGGCCACGCCCCTTTCCGCAATTACACCCTCTCCGTCCGAATGGGACGGCCGGAGCAACCCTGCCGCGCGCGTCGATCCAGGCGGCCGCGGTCACATTCGCTCCCACTGCAACGCGCCCGACGTGGCCTGCTTGGGACTCCGTCGCGCGTGCAAGCCGACGCGTTCCATCGCCGGCGGCATCATCGCGACCCGAAACGGCTATTGGAATGAGCCCATAACAGCTTACGCTTTAAAACCTTGTCCTTACTCTCCAGATGGTCGCAGACGACTGGGCGACCGCGCGTGCGTAAGCTAACTTCCCCCTACACCAATCCCAACTGGTCTTAGCGCGCTGCGACGTATAGTCGCTTCACAATATAATCACTGACATTACTTTTCGGACAAGCCCTGTATATGAACACTTCAGCAAGTGATCTCTTTCACTAAGCAGGTTGGTCGCGGAACCGATGACAGCCAATGAGGCAACCGATGACACCCCAAGGGGTAACTAAGTTGATCAGGCGCGAAGGCACTCGCGCGGACATCGGCATGCTTGGCAAAAGGGACGTCCCCTCGTTCATTCGACGACACCGACTGGACGAGTAAGACACCGCCGGCGCCAGGAGGTCGAGGTGTTCATGAGAAAAAATAACTACGGCAACTTCGCAACACCACACCCCGACGGAATACAACTAAGCTTGTGAGCGAGTTAGCTTCCACATGGCTGATATCACTGGTACTCGCGAAAAATACTTTTGAAGAATGCTGGTGGCCATATTTTTTTGCGACAGGGCCGTCCCCCTGTCAGCGAGGGGCCGATGCGGAAATCTGAGGGGGGGGGGGGTCAGGACATCCGGACATCCCCCCTGGATCCGCGCCTGTTAGTGACACAGGTAATATGGCATTATTAATTCGAAATATTTTCTCATGCCCCAATATAGCGTATGACCTATACTGAAACTCGTGTTCATACTCACGTCTGCCAACATTCACTGGAACTCTGAATCTGTTTTTCCGTTCGCTCACACTCACCGGCACTAACACACCTATGCGCACCCGTTTCTATTCCCGTCTATACTCACACCCTTCGCAGCTTACATTCACGTCTGGGAAATGACTGTAAGTATGAGATAGTGGATAGCAGGGAAAGATACGTTGCCTTTTTCAAGGGCAAGTTCAAGAGCATTGATGACATGCATATAGTTGTGAATTGGGTCATGAAAGGAAGAGGATAAAACATGGACACACTTCTTTACTGCCGGCTCTACGTACTTGCGGTCTCAAGCAAGGACATTGTGCCAGTTCCCTCACAGCCACAAGTAGAACGGGGACATAAAAAATCGACGTTTCTGTTTGAGTTCAATGTCCACCTACCCTCCTATAGTGTCGAGTAGACAAATTTTACGGCTATATGTAATGTGTCTCATTTCTCCAACTTGACGTCCCATGGCTTCCAATGGAAAGGGTGGAGTGGGATACAATGCGTTGTTTTAAATTGTTTTTTTTTTAAATCCAAGCTTCCAGAACGTCATTGAAGAACGAGTTTCTGTGCTATTGTAGCCGAATGTCTAACGTAAATTAATTTAAATGTAATGCAATGTAAATCAAGGCTACCACAATGTCCACCACGGCGTCTGGACACCCTCTATCACCGGCTTCTACTAAACGTCGCATACATGAGCAGTCTTCTTTTTCGTAATGGCTTGACTACAAGTCCAGAAAGCATTCTACAACTGCCAAGTCGTGGAGTCTCTATAGAGACCATCTTGCTTGAGTGCCCAACTTAAAGAGACTAGCAGCCACCACATAAAACGATTGTGGGAAATCTCGACCAAGGCCCCTCGACTTCGACACGGATGCTGGGTCACTGGCCTCGCCCATCTGAACAAAGCAAGGCCGTGAATTTTTTTGTTTTTATATATCGAATCAATAGGCTTGCTCTCTAAACTGGGACCCACCCACATCATCTCATCAAGAATGTGTGTGTGTGTGTTTTCATTAACCGCCATGTTAATAAGATTATCTACTTGGATCGCCTAGGACACTTACTCAGCTACCGATAATATTCCAAGACCTGCACTTTTATTTTCTCTCTATACTTCTGCCCAGTTTCTTCTAGGGCATTTCTTTCCCCCCGTCTCATTCCTTGCAGAATAGCATGTAGGCTAACCACTCTGCTATTTTATAAAGACCTTTCTCTCTCTCGCTCTCCCTCTAGCTGGTACCTTTGTGACAACAAACACACGCAAAAAAATTGGCTGAGGTTTAACTCTTGTAAACCTATAGTCATCACGAGCGAAAGGTCTGTTTGGCTTGGTTTTGCAAATACTATGCATACAGTATTTCATTAATGCATGCTTCCGCGCTTGGTAATCTTGTCTATAACGTGCTAATGTGGCCTCCCTTTGCTCCGGTGTTTCAGCAGCCAACTTTGCCTTTGCTTGAGATTTGGCAGCCTGCGGTCTAGCTATATCTGCTGGATGATTGGATTCAGCCTGTCGCCTGCGAGAAAGCGCACGCACAGACCCGGCGTGCCATCCATGGCGAGGCTGAGCGACCAAGCGCCGGCGAAGCACCCGTTAAGCCCTCGCCTAGTAACGTGGTACCGCAGCGGCGAGTAGTACTGGTTGTGTTAGGAAAGATGCATGTTTCTACAGCCCTTATAGGGGGCACGGCTCAGCATCTGTAGGGAGGGGAATGACGGGAGAGAAAGTAGGAAGAGGGGTAAAAGGGGGGGGGGGGATAGTTGGCCGCGTCTGCGTCACAGGCAAGATACCTTTACAGCCGGTCGGTCAGCATCGTGTCAGCAAGGTAGCTGAGCACTACCTTGAACACCTGACGGAGACTGCGGGCTGGGAAAAGGAGATCCTTGCTGGAAGCTGCTGGCAGGCCCATGCAGCGTAGATGAGCCACCATGGTGGTTCGGTGTGGGTATAGTGCGGGGCAGTAACACAGGATATGCTTCGGTGTTTCATCTGCCCCGCACTTTGTGCAGGATGGCGAGGGTGTTCTGCCCAGGCGGAAGCTTTTGGCGACCGTCCAAGAGCAGCCAATTGGTAGCCGCAGAAGGAGGAATCGCTCCCTTCTAGTCGGTCCCCGGTCTGGCAGCAGAGTTGGAGGACTCCGCCTGGCCACGCGGGGGTCAGGGTGGCAGCTGAGAAGCAGTCGCTGCAGTGTGTTCTTGAAGTCCGATGCGACGACTGCTAGGCTGAGTGGCGTGCCCATGTTGTGTACCTCCTTTGCCAGGGCGTCGGTCTCTTCATTTCCCGGGATTCATACGTGCGAGGGGATCCAGTGCAGAGAGACAGCGGTGCCGCTGGCTCGGAGGGCGTGAAGCTTAGTCACCAAGAGGGCTACACTGAAGCCAGCGTTGTCCGGGGGACACACGGATTGGAGTGCAGCCTCGAGTCGCTGGCCACTGACACAGGTACACCAGGGGGGTCTGCTGCCAGCAGGCCCGCTGCCAGGTGGAGGCCCGCCATTTCCGCAGCGGTGGAGCTGGCCGTGAAGGAGAGACGGCAGGTCGATGCCCTGCCGAGTGCAGAGGCGACAGAGGCTGCAGTGGCTGAGCCAATGCCGGGGAGGACTGAGCCTTCTGTGAAGACGAGCATTCACCCTGCCAGCTCTTCCTTCAGCTTGGAGGTGGCCACCTGCAGGAGTGTGCAGCTGGCAGAGCGGCGCTTTGGGTGTCCCTCCAGCGAGGTAGAGACAGTCACGGGCCTCTCGTGTGGGAAAAGGGGGGGGGGGAGTCGCACCGCTGGTGGAGCGTAGGATATAACTTCCTGGTAGATCTCGACCAGGCACCTTATTTTATTGCGATAGGATTTATATGGACACTCCAAAGCGGATTTCTGCCGTCGGCGTCGCCGTGAGGTTCTGTATGACGTCAACGGTGATGAAATCGTCGCCGCGCTTCGGCGCTGTATGTGCGAGTGAAAGGCGCGAGAGACACGCGCTTTCACGGGAAGCGAACGCACGTCGGAGAGTAAACGCGCGTTCTGCGCCATGCTCCCTGAAGGGCTGCAGAATTAAGCGTCTCTTTCCTCCTTTACAATCACCATATATAGAGAGCAAACGCGACTTTTTCCGTCGCGCGAAAGGCAGTGGGGGGACGGGAGGGAGGGGAGGCGACGTCTAGCTGCGGCACCAAGTGCGTATTTACATAAAAACGCTGCGAGGCGAGAAGGCGGGTAAGATTTCCGACACTGCTCGACGAGTGTCCCATATTCTGATCTCGCCGAAAACCTCTGAGCCGCCCCCAGAGGCACCGGCAACAGTCACCAACGCCGCGCGCGTTCGTTGCGAACGCGGGCAAAACGCCGACGGCGTCGACAACAATCCTGCGCGTTGCTGGTGCTGCATGTCCAAGTTTATACAGCTGATAAATCTACTATCCTTACTCCGTATAGCTCTCTACAAATTTGCTATCGCAATTGATGCTTCGCCTTTTGGGTGAAACTGCGACAAATGTTTGAGGAGGGTCGGCTCGCGAGGCGGGTCAGTAGGGGCTCTCTGTAAGGGGCGTGAGCCAGCCTGTCGATGGGTAGCAGGCCGCGCTGCGGCAGTAGGAGAGACGGGCCATGCTACCGCCTCTGCAAGTGTGGCCACTACCTGCGAGGACCTGGGCTGCCCCAGTACTCTCTGGAGGAAGCCACGATGGAGCTGCTCCAGCTGTCGCAGTTGTGTTGGCGAGAGGGTGACTAGAGGCAGGGCGTAGAGCAGCCTGGAGGTGGCGGCTGCTGAGTGCAGTCGCAGCGCCCAGGAGGGGGAGCATCCTCGGCCCCTCAGGAAGATGCTTCGTACCGGTTTCTGAACCCTCTGTACCCGCGCCACCGCGGCCTTCACGGCAGGTGTCCAGGTCAGCAGGTCATCGATTGGCAGTCCGAGGTAGGCGACCGTCCTCTGCCAAGGTATTCTGGTGCTACCTATGACGAGACAGGCAGCCCGGCGTCGAGTGGCTGGCTCGGGGTGTACCAGGAGGGCTGTGGTCTAGACTGGGGACACCGAGAGGCTCACGGATACGAGGTTGCTCATAGTGGCATCCAGGGCCTCCTGGAGGCAGGTACGGACGGCAGGGAGGTTCCTTTGTGGGCCGCTGGTCCACAGACCAGTGTACACAGATCAGTGTACTCAGAGCAATGCACAGGGAAGCGCCGGTCATTCGGGATGGCTGAAGGATGGCATGTGAGGGCCACGTTGAACAGGAACGGGCTCAGCACGGACCCCTGAGGCACGCCTGCCGTGACCGGTTGTGGAGAGCTCTGTGCATTACCCACAAGTACGCGGAAGGAGCGGCCAGACAGGAAGACGCGCACAAAATTCCCCATGCGTCCAGACACACCCAGGGCGACGAGGGCGTGCAGCACCACCGGATGGGGCAGAAGGACTACTAGAGCTGTCTCGCCTTCGCTCCTGGCCTGCTCCAGTGTCGAGACGACATCGCCGATAGAGTCAGCAGTGCAGCGGTGGCTCCGGAAACCAGTCTGCTGCTCCGGGAAGAAGCCCAGCACCCTGGAGATCCATTCCAGGCAGGCCAGGACCATTCTTTCCGTGACCTTGTAGTCGGCCGATGTGAGAGAGACAGGCCTGTACAACGATGGAGTTGCGGCCGGCTTACGTGCTTTCAGTATTGGCACGACTATAGCAGTGAGCCAGGACTCGGGGAGCTGGCCAGTGCTCCGGAAGACGTTGAGGCAGTCCAGGAGCCGAGCCTTCTCAGCGTCCGCCAGGTTGCGGAACATCCGGAACGGTATGCCATCGGCTCCCAGGGCGGCGCGCCGCCTGGATCGGTCGAGGGCCTTGGTCAGCTCGTGGAGCTGGAATGGTTCGTTGCACAGTGCCGCCACATGCTCTATGGTCCAGGCCGGGTGGTGGGTGTTGTGTTGGGTTGCTCGTCTCATGATACTCGCGGGATCGGGAGGCGGGCCAGGGGTTCGGGAAGCGAAGTGGCTGGCCAGGAGGCTTGCCAGTGCAGTCTCTGTCAGTCCCATGCAAACAGCGAAAGCCAGGATGGGCTGTCGGAGTCTTGGGCCCTGCAGGAGGGATATTAGCAATAGCCACGCCCTTGATCTGCTCGTAGAGGAGGAGATAGAGCTGCTCTGCCGACGGCACTGGTTGGCGGGGCGTCTTCATACTGCGTCCAGCCTCCGGTAGGTGGTCCAGTCCTCCTGGTCAGCTGTACGGATTGGCCGGCGTTCTGCCCTCTGCCTCGAGGACCGTAGATGCAGCTGCCTGAGGTCAGGAACAGGGCGTCCTGGATGCACCGGGGTCACAATGGTGGCTGCTGAGGCGCTGTTGCTTATGTGCTGCAGAAAGTCGCCGTCTTCTGGGTCCTGTGCAGTGTCTCCTGAAGAGAGTCCAGTTCACCACAGAGCACACCCTCCTCCGGCGGGGGGAAGGGAGGGCTTGACCAGCGTCATGGGAGAGGATGACCGGGAAGTGGTCTGACCCTCAGGTGCCCGGGCATACTGTCCAGGTGTGCGCACAGCGTTCAGTCGCGAGACTGAGGTCTATTGCCGTGCGCACACCTCGTCGGACGTAGTTAATCTCTCCAGTATTCAGGTTCAGGAGACCTGCACGCAGGCGGATGTCCGCGATGGCACGGCCACGAGTGCAGCAGCGATGTCCACCCTAGGCTGTGTGATGATCATTCATGTCCCCACACATGAGGTAAGTCTTTTCCGAGGTGGTTTGCCAGCTGCAGGAGGCTGGTGGCATCCCAGACCTGGCGGGGGTGGATGCATATGCTTGCCACTGTAGTGTCGCAAGAGCCGATGTGGACAGTGACCGCACAGCACTCCATCGCGCCACCGGCCAGTTTATTCACAGGGACCACAGCATGGGGGATCGTCGCTCGTACGAAGATGGCACATCGGGCAGCTCACTGGACATGGCCAGCCGTCAGGCAAGGTGCCTCGGTGCACGAGACCGGCGTGCAGGTTGCGGCGCTCAAGTAGCCCACGTACACTGGCAGGCGAAGAGCACCAGCAGTTATGAATACCTCCTGTAGGGCAGCACATCAGAATCCTCTTGCAGAAGGTGGAAGCAAAGCTCTACCTGCCGTCGCCGCAGTGAGCTTGCGTTCCACTGCAGCACCCGAGGGCGTCGGCTGTTCCCTCCGCCGCTTGTCATGGCGGTTCCAGTCTCCCTGCACTCCCCCAGCCTGGAGGTAGAGGGATCTCAGCGGGCTGTCCATTGGGAGGAGCTCACCCACTGCTCGTAGTGTTAGCTGCAGGCAGGCGATGATGGCGTCCCGTGGGTCAGCAGCAGCAGTCACCAGTGGCTCTGGGGGGCTGTGTTGCAGCGGCAGTGGCGGCAGGCATCTTGGCGGGGGCCGCAGTAGTCTGAGGCTACTGGTGGCGGGAGGCTCCAGGAGATGGTGCAGGGAGCCCAGGAGGAGCGTGGATGCCCTTGACCACGTTCGCGAAGGAACGCGCTGAGAGTGTGGAGGCCCGCTCCAGCTGGCTCTCCTCACGTACCACTGCCCTGACAGCGCGCCTGGACAGTGCCGTGGTGGAAGAGGCCATGATAATGGCCACCCTGCGTTCCTCCTGTCATCTAGGGCAAGTAGGAGTATTAGCAGGGTGGTTGCTACCACAGTTGCTGCAGTGGGCTGCGTTGGAGCAGCTCTCTCCCTCCTGGTGGGACTTGCCACAGTAGAGGCAGCTGTCAGGATGGTCGCACGTGGCCGCAACGTGCACGTTACAGCCACACTGTGGGCACTGCAGGGGGCGCGGTCTGCCAGGCCGGGTTCGAAGCTGCATCTTGTATAGAGTGACGTACTCGGGGGGAACAGGGCTGCCGAAGCGAATCGTCACTGTGTTTCCCGCACGGGAGGCAGACAGCACGGTAGCACTTGAACCGATCACTATATATAGTTCTTCGTTAGTAGGCTCACGGTCAACGCCGTGGAGGTAGCTTGTACTTTGCCCCCGAGCACCAGGCATGCGGGCAGCGAATGGGGTGCCTCTGAGCTCAGTGATGGTGGTGAGCTCCTGCAGGCATGCCTGCGATGTTGCATCTGCGGCTGCGATGTTCCGGTGGGTGTTAACTCGTACTGCATAAATGTAGAGAGTGCAGACGCGATCGCCAGACGTGATCCTCGCTGGAAGGCCCCTCCAGGAGCAGATAGCTAAACAGGGCTGTCCCGACTACCGCTGGGTTTGTGGGGATAGCGGCTGCTAGTTCTAGTGTCCTGGCACACACATGCGGGTTCATGGATCGCAGGTGAGGGAGGAACAGCGGGCTGGGCATTGGTAGCCGAGTTGTTCAGTGGCGACCATATCTGCGGTGAAACCGCTGGGCCCGAGGTAGCACTCGCCATACGAACCGAAGGCGGCGAGTTTTCTGGTGTAGTTGTTGTTTCCTATCAAAGCCTGTGGCTCCTACCAAAGATGGGGGATTAACCAAGAAATGGGTGGATTATTTCGAATTAATACGAAACATAAATTTCTGAATATCCATGGAAGTAGCGTTGAATAGCGTACAATTATTTGTTAAAACGAAATCAGGAAAGTCATATTGAATGAGTAATAATTAATTTAAAAGAATTTAGCAGGGCATTCGGTCGTATTCTGCAAGAAATGTTTCCACAGCGGAGCAAGCATCCCTGTGGCTGAATCATCAAGTGGAGGCCCCGAAGGAAAGAATAGCAGGTTCTGTTAAGTCCAGGCCAAGTCTTCGAAAAGGTATTTCAAACAATCTTTTTCTTGCCGCAGTAAAGTGGCGACAAGATAGAAGAAATTAAGTGATGTATTGTCTCTTCCTCATTACAAAACGAGCATTACAAAACGAGCTAGTCTGCGTACGTTTGTCGGCGTGGTGGCGCTCATTATCGCATTATTTCGAGTGGTATGTTCATTCATTAACCCACGTACCGTCATCAAAAGTGATCATTTTGCGCAACTTCGCGTGTCATCTGCGACCTTCGGTCAATTCCTCGTTGGCGTTCCGTAATTCTCCTCACACGGGCGCGGTAGCGCTGAGTGACAGGTTGGTGCCTAGGCGTGATTATATTTCTTTAATAGCTTTTATTTATTTATTTATTTATTTATTTATTTATTTATTTATTTATTTATTTATTTATTTATTTATTTATTTACAATACTGCCGCTCTCGATCGAGAGCATAACAGGTGGGCATATTGAGGGTACATTGTAGAGTAAAAGTGAGACGAAAGAGAAAAAAAATGTATCTATACATATATATGCCTAGGAATGTACAATTGCGACATATATATTTACTCGTGTGAATTGCAACAATGTATACAGCAACATACAAGACGGAAAAAAGTTTCACTGAGTAGTACGTATACACTTAATTTGAACATGAAACAAGAAAGCGTACCAAAAAAATTAACACGCAGAAAAGAAAGAAAGGCAATCAAGTGATTAAAATATCTATATATATCCTCTACGATGAGACAGTCAGCCTGTTCAATTGCGTAAACATGCTGTTTGTCAATTTAAAGTTAGTGCCTCTATTTACAAATTGTAATAACATTTCATCATTTCGTATCATTGTTGGCGCCTCCAGGACACCAAAGGGGCACCGGGAACACCACAGCTAAAACCCGGGCGGGCCCTTGTGTTGGGGCTCGCCAAAGCCTGCGCGTCCTACTTGAGACCTACGCTCCCAATCTATCGTCGCGACGAGAAAAGCACCCCGCAACTACTGCAACATACCGTACACGTGCGAGGAGAATTATGGAGCGCCAATGAGGAATCTGCCTAACTATTGTCTGCCATGAAAGTGGAAGAAGAAATTGCTTGTCTACTTCTACCTACTTGTTTTCTAGAAATGGACAATGAATAAACGGAAGACGCGGACACCTCGGAAACGGCGGTGGTGGGTTCGCCTGGCTTTGCAAAAGCGCGAGAAGTTGGGTCACGCCAAGGCTTCGTTGCCACACCTCCGGTCGCGCGACGTTGAATACTATCGCGAGTATTGCTGACAGTACCTTTTATAGCCACTCTTGTCGTAGAGCAAGGGCTGGTTCTTGATCGCGTCGATCAGCATTACAGCCTACACTTTTGGTGCCATGTTCAATTTTACGACCGGTTGTTTACATGCTAGTGTAGCTTCCAGTGAAGCTGAACGACTTTCCGCCGCGTTTCCGCTTCGCCATGGCGAAAAAATCGTCCCGAGACCGATTTGGCTCGCAGCCTGTTTTTCTGCCTGTTTTGCCGCCTAGGCAGGCGGATTTTTGCAAGATTTTGCCGCTTCCGACAGCTTCGAGACCAAGTGTGAACGTAGCCTAAGATCCTGCGCGAGCGCGGCCTAACCGGCACCTGAAGGGAAGCGGCGGAAATGTATACCGGAGATTTCGACCACCTGGGGTCTTTAACGTGCACCTAAATCTAAGTAAATGGACCTCGAGCGTTTTCGCCATCATCTAAAATGCGGCTTCCGCATTTGTTGCTTCGTTTTTTGCGCATTTGTTGCGCATTTGTTGCTTCAGAATGCGGCCGCCACATTCTCGCCCAAAACTTCACAGATTGTCAAAGCCTTGACAAACACCGTGACAGTTTTTTCCATATGCAGACATGATTCGCTGTAAATTACCAACCCAAACGGAAGCGCCCAGGAATCAAATTGTGATAGTAGCACCGGTTTCATGAATTATGTCAGTGCGAAGCGACGAGAACAAAGGGTGGGTAAGTGTGTGTGTGTGGGGGGGGGGGGGGGGGGGCTGCGGAATTTTTTTATGTGGGGGGGGGGTTGACCCCCCCCCCCCTGGCTACGCCCCTGCCAAGTACCCAGATCAAATGAACACATTGCACATAGACAGGAACTAGCACGTGAAAGAGCTTTAGCATGGGCGAATCAATAAAGTAGCGGTTGTTACGTCTCAACCTGGACCAGCGTATACCTTGGACTTTTCCCGGAGGCAGTCCCTTGCATCAGCGTCCCCCAGACGGTGAAAGTGCCCGAAACCGACTTTGACGGGCAGACAAGCGTCCCAAGTCGACAGTGCCAATCCTTTGGGTGTTGCCCTGAGGCAGCCCCTTTCATCAGCTCCATCCAGACCGCGACAGCGCCCGACACCGACCATGACAAGCCGGCCGTCAAGGAGATGCCACGCATTGATGCGAGAGGCCAACTTCGAGGAATTACTACCGTGGGAACGGCGACGATCTCAGGTTCCCAGATGGCCACGCAGTTGCAGCACATGCGAGGCCGAGGATGAAACATTAGAGGCGGAGTTGTGTGAACAATACAACCCCTCTGATTGGCCGCACCAGGGTCATGAGATTCCCTAGTCGGGTGAACTAGGGAAGACGACTGCTTGATAAGCCGAGACATTTGGTTCAGTGCGGAGGGTCTGACGTGTCCTGAGGCGACCTCAGACGTTTAATATGATCCTGATGGAGTGGGCTTCCGTACCAGGGGCCAGTGTACATAATGTAAATTAAACCATTTTCCTTATTCCAACTACTTTATGTATTCATCAATGGGCTTGGTGGATTCTTGTCCCAAACGCCAATTGCAGCCGCAACACAGCAAGGGAAGAGCATACAGATGGGCGTAGCGCGACGCTGCCCCTTGTCTTTGTTCTTTTTGTTTTTCGGTGCAGGAGGTTGCGAAGAAGCAGGGGATTTTTGTTGCTTGAGGAAGGCTGCCGCGGTGTTTTTCCGCGACTCTGGCTCATTCTCGGTGGATACTTTCCGCTGAGGGCCTTTGGAGGAAGCCTGAGGGGCTTCGTCGTGCACCTGTGAGCTGTTTTGCGGCATCTGAATGGCCCCCACTGCGCTCGTGGTCGTAGCAGACGACGCGGACGTTTGCGTTGTAGCAGGCGCGCCAGCTGGTGGAGGGGGCGCGAGCTGGGTGCTGGAGACTTCTCAGCAGCAAGGCTCCTAGAGAGCGCAGCTGCGACGGCTCTCCGCAGTGGATCACTTGGTGTGACGTCACATCGCCACACTTGCACCACTTGCGCTCCGGCGGCTCAACGTCATTCCACGCAATGAATGACCTTGCGGGACATGGCGTAGTAGAGCTTTCGGTCTAAAATTCAAGCATGAATAGCTGCCCCATCGCTGTACCGTCTTCTCTTCGAATGGCGGTGCGGTTCCGATTTCCGCAATTATTGCGCTCACAAAAAAGACCCTTAAAACGGGATTAGACGAGGACGAAGAAGCAGTTATAAGTAGTTCAATATATAATTATTAGTTATTTCAGGGGCGAAGCTCCTTAGGGCGTGGGTCTGTCCTTCCTCAGATGTAGTATGTAGCCACCTGTAGTTTTATGAAGTGTTCACTAGATGGCGTAAGTGTCGATCTTTCTGTATATAAGTGTATATAATGTCACTAGATGGCGCTAGTTTTTCGTATAGTTGATGAGAAAACCTACAATGTAGTGCGACGGGTTACCGCTAGGGGGTGTTATAATAAAGGGTGCTCGCTTTTGGCGCGCTTTCTCTTTCGCTTGGAGTCGCCGGATGGAAGACAAGGCTGCGGAGCGGAGAGCACGGAAGGCGGCGGCGGCGCGCGCTCGCAGGCAGAATCCCGCGGTGAGAGCCCGCGAGGCCGCGGCTTCACGACAGGCAGCGTGGCGGCGGCGTGAAGACCCCGTAGTGCGAGAACGAGAGGCAGAAGCGGCACGGCTGCGGCGCGAAGACTCAGGCGTTCGCGAACGCGAAGCAGCGGCGTTATCCAACCGTTAACCCTTCATTTCACGGACCACAAAGCCGTGGTAATGAAGGGACTCCGCAAACCAAGCATCTAAGAAGAAGCGTCTAAGAAAATGAAACGTATTGTATATATACAAACACTGTTTCTCACGTGTTTACTTGATCATATACTGGGCGAATTACTCGGAGTATTCACGGTTTACCGATGATCCCTCCGGAGCTTCGCCCCATCATCATCATTCACCTCGTGGATATGCTGTGACTTTTTTTCTATCCTTTTTCTTGTTTCCCAAATATCTGAGTTATTTTATCCAAATCACTAATCGGCTTTTAATGCCATCCGCACCTTGGCCAATCCCCCATACTGGGTATGAGTCAGTAACAGAGGGCAAACAAATACAGAGGCCACGTACCAGGGCGTTCATCATCATCATCATCATTCTAAACGCGGATGGAACAACCGGCGCGTGCCACGCGAACCGCTGTCGAGTAGGCTTCTGGAAAGGCCACGTCGCTGCGCATTCCAGACTGTCCCATTGCTTCGCGGCGTCTCTTGGTGAGCGTGTGGGTCTCATTACGGACGGTGAGGGGCTCTCCTGCTGTGTCTATAGTGCCTTGTATATCAAACCGTAGAAAGGCACACCATCTACAACACCAAAGCATTTTCGGGCTTCGGCGACCTGCAGAACACCTTACGCCAAGATGGTCCTTCCAAGGACACCGCAACAAGAGTACGTAACCCGGAACGGCATTCTCATGGTGTACGTGAAGGCAGTGATTTCGTTAATGCAGGATGCTAAGCACGCAATGAAGAAATCAAAAGAAAACCCTGGAATTTATCAGAGCGCCTTCGTCCAAGATGCTCGTTTCAAGGACAGCCCTTCGTTGCCAAGGAACCTACAACGTTCGTCTTCTCGCGCTGATGCTGAATCAAATGGAGCGGCCACTGCAGTTGACTATATAGCAGGGCGCAGCATGAACCAGGAGGCACCGGGAAAGCTTGAAATGCTGCAGAACAAGATGCTTCTCAACCTGTACATTCAGAGGGCACAGGGAAACAGCAGCGGAAGCGCACCTGGCTCCCCTTACAATGCAGCACAGGACAACAGCAGCGGAAGCACACCTGGCTCCCCTTCCAATACAGCACAGGACAACAGCAGCGGAAGCACACTTGGCTCCCCTTCCAATACAGCACAGGACAACAGCAGCAGAAGCACACCTGGCTCCCCTTCCAATGTAGCACAGGGAAACAGCAGCGGAAGTACACGTGGCTTTCCTTCGAATACAGTACAGGACAACAGCAGCGGAAGTACACCTGGCTCCCCTTCTAATACAGCACAGGACAACAGCAGCGGAAGCACACCTGGCTCCCCTTCCAATGCAGCACAGGGAAACAGCAGCGGAAGTACACGTGGCTTTCCTTCGAATACAGTACAGGACAACAGCAGCGGAAGTACACCTGGCTCCCCTTCCAATGTAGCACAAGGAAACAGCAGCGGAAGTACACGTGGCTTTCCTTCGAATACAGTACAGGATAACAGCAGCGGAAGTACACTTGGCTCCCCTTCTAATACAGCACAGGACAACAGCAGCGGAAGCACACCTGGCTCCCCTTCCAATGCAGCACAGGGAAACAGCAGCGGAAGTACACCTGGCTCCTCTTCGAATACAGCACATGACAACAGCAGCGGAAGTACACCTGGCTCCCCTTCCAATACAGCACAGGACAACAGCAGCGGAAGCACACCTGGCTCCCCTTCCAATACAGCACAGGACAACAGCAGCGGAAGCACACCTGGCTCCCCTTCCAATGCAGCACAGGGCAAACAGCAGCGGAAGTACACGTGGCTTTCCTTCGAATACAGTACAGGACAACAGCAGCGGAAGTACACCTGGCTCCCCTTCCAATGTAGCACAAGGAAACAGCAGCGGAAGTACACGTGGCTTTCCTTCGAATACAGTACAGGATAACAGCAGCGGAAGTACACTTGGCTCCCCTTCTAATACAGCACAGGACAACAGCAGCGGAAGCACACCTGGCTCCCCTTCCAATGCAGCACAGGGAAACAGCAGCGGAAGTACACCTGGCTCCTCTTCGAATACAGCACATGACAACAGCAGCGGAAGTACACCTGGCTTTCCTTCGTATACAGTACAAGACAACAGCAGCGGAAGTACACGTGGCTTTCCTTCGAATACAGCACAGGACAACAGCAGCGGAAGCACACCTGGCTCCCCTTCCAATGTAGCACAGGGAAACAGCAGCGGAAGTACACGTGGCTTTCCTTCGAATACAGTACAGGACAACAGCAGCGGAAGTACACCTGGCTCCCCTTCTAATACAGCACAGGACAACAGCAGCGGAAGCACACCTGGCTCCCCTTCCAATGCAGCACAGGGAAACAGCAGCCGAAGTACACGTGGCTTTCCTTCCAATACTTCACAGGACAACAGCAGCGGAAGTACACCTGGCTTTCCTTCGAATACAGTACAGGACAACAGCAGCGGAAGTACACGTGGCTTTCCTTCGAATACAGCACAGGACAACAGCAGCGGAAGCACACCTGGCTCCCCTTCCAATACAGCACAGGACAACAGCAGCGGAAGCACACCTGGCTCCCCTTCCAATGCAGCACAGGGAAACAGCAGCAGAAGTACACCTGGCTCCCCTTCCAAAACAGCACAGGACAACAGCAGCGGAAGTACACCTGGCTCCCCTTCCAATACAGCACAGGACAACAGCAGCGGAAGCACACCTGGCTCCCCTTCCAATACAGCACAGGACAACAGCAGCGGAAGTACACCTGGCTCCCCTTCCAATACAGCACAGGACAACAGCAGCGGAAGCACACCTGGCTCCCCTTCCAATACAGCACAGGACAACAGCAGCGGAAGTACACCTGGCTCCCCTTCCAAAACAGCACAGGACAACAGCAGCGGAAGTACACCTGGCTCCCCTTCCAATACAGCACAGGACAACAGCAGCGGAAGTACACCTGGCTCCCCTTCCAAAACAGCACAGGACAACAGCAGCGGAAGTACACCTGGCTCCCCTTCCAATACAGCACAGGACAACAGCAGCGGAAGCACACCTGGCTCCCCTTCCAATACAGCACAGGACAACAGCAGCGGAAGTACACCTGGCTCCCCTTCCAATACAGCACAGGACAACAGCAGCGGAAGCACACCTGGCTCCCCTTCCAATACAGCACAGGACAACAGCAGCGGAAGTACACCTGGCTCCCCTTCCAAAACAGCACAGGACAACAGCAGCGGAAGTACACCTGGCTCCCCTTCCAAAACAGCACAGGACAACAGCAGCGGAAGTACACCTGGCTCCCCTTCCAAACAGCACAGGACAACAGCAGCGGAAGCACACCTGGCTCCCCTTCCAATACAGCACAGGACAACAGCAGCGGAAGTACACCTGGCTCCCCTTCCAATACAGCACAGGACAACAGCAGCGGAAGCACACCTGGCTCCCCTTCCAATACAGCACAGGACAACAGCAGCGGAAGTACACCTGGCTCCCCTTCCAAAACAGCACAGGACAACAGCAGCGGAAGTACACCTGGCTCCCCTTCCAATACAGCACAGGACAACAGCAGCGGAAGCACACCTGGCTCCCCTTCCAATACAGCACAGGACAACAGCAGCGGAAGTACACCTGGCTCCCCTTCCAAAACAGCACAGGACAACAGCAGCGGAAGTACACCTGGCTCCCCTTCCAATACAGCACAGGACAACAGCAGCGGAAGCACACCTGGCTCCCCTTCCAATACAGCACAGGACAACAGCAGCGGAAGTACACCTGGCTCCCCTTCCAATACAGCACAGGACAACAGCAGCGGAAGCACACCTGGCTCCCCTTCCAATACAGCACAGGACAACAGCAGCGGAAGTACACCTGGCTCCCCTTCCAATACAGCACAGGACAACAGCAGCGGAAGTCACACCTGGCTCCCCTTCCAATACAGCACAGGACAACAGCAGCGGAAGCACACCTGGCTCCCCTTCCAATACAGCACAGGACAACAGCAGCGGAAGCACACCTGGCTCCCCTTCCAATACAGCACAGGACAACAGCAGCGGAAGTACACCTGGCTCCCCTTCCAATACAGCACAGGACAACAGCAGCGGAAGCACACCTGGCTCCCCTTCCAATACAGCACTGGACAACAGCAGCGGAAGCACACCTGGCTCCCCTTCCAATACAGCACTGGACAACAGCAGCGGAAGCACACCTGGCTCCCCTTCCAAATACAGCACAGGACAACAGCAGCGGAAGCACACCTGGCTCCCCTTCCAATACAGCACTGGACAACAGCAGCGGAAGCACACCTGGCTCCCCTTCCAATACAGCACTGGACAACAGCAGCGGAAGCACACCTGGCTCCCCTTCCAATACAGCACTGGACAACAGCAGCGGAAGCACACCTGGCTCCCCTTCCAATACAGCACAGGACAGACAGCAGCGAGCACCTGGCTCCCCTTACAATGCAGCACTGGACAACAGCAGCGGAAGCACACCTGGCTCCCCTTCCAATGCAGCACTGGACAACAGCAGCGGAATCACACCTGGCTCCCCTTCCAATACAGCACTGGACAACAGCAGCGGAAGCACACCTGGCTCCCCTTCCAATACAGCACAGGACAACAGCAGCGGAAGTACACCTGGCTCCCCTTCCAATACAGCACAGGACAACAGCAGCGGAAGTACACCTGGCTCCCCTTCCAATACAGCACAGGACAACAGCAGCGGAAGCACACCTGGCTCCCCTTCCAATACAGCACAGGACAACAGCAGCGGAAGCACACCTGGCTCCCCTTCCAATACAGCACAGGACAACAGCAGCGGAAGTACACCTGGCTCCCCTTCCAATACAGCACAGGACAACAGCAGCGGAAGCACACCTGGCTCCCCTTCCAATACAGCACAGGACAACAGCAGCGGAAGCACACCTGGCTCCCCTTCCAATACAGCACAGGACAACAGCAGCGGAAGTACACCTGGCTCCCCTTCCAATACAGCACAGGACAACAGCAGCGGAAGCACACCTGGCTCCCCTTCCAATACAGCACTGGACAACAGCAGCGGAAGCACACCTGGCTCCCCTTCCAATACAGCACTGGACAACAGCAGCGGAAGCACACCTGGCTCCCCTTCCAATACAGCACTGGACAACAGCAGCGGAAGCACACCTGGCTCCCCTTCCAATACAGCACTGGACAACAGCAGCGGAAGCACACCTGGCTCCCCTTCCAATACAGCACTGGACAACAGCAGCGGAAGCACACCTGGCTCCCCTTCCAATACAGCACTGGACAACAGCAGCGGAAGCACACCTGGCTCCCCTTCCAATACAGCACTGGACAACAGCAGCGGAAGCACACCTGGCTCCCCTTCCAATACAGCACAGGACAACAGCAGCGGAAGTACACCTGGCTCCCCTTCCAATACAGCACAGGACAACAGCAGCGGAAGCACACCTGGCTCCCCTTCCAAAACAGCACAGGACAACAGCAGCGGAAGTACACCTGGCTCCCCTTCCAATACAGCACAGGACAACAGCAGCGGAAGCACACCTGGCTCCCCTTCCAATACAGCACAGGACAACAGCAGCGGAAGTACACCTGGCTCCCCTTCCAAAACAGTACAGGACAACAGCAGCGGAAGTACACCTGGCTCCCCTTCCAAAACAGCACAGGACAACAGCAGCGGAAGTACACCTGGCTCCCCTTCCAAAACAGCACAGGACAACAGCAGCGGAAGCACACCTGGCTCCCCTTCCAATACAGCACAGGACAACAGCAGCGGAAGCACACCTGGCTCCCCTTCCAATACAGCACAGGACAACAGCAGCGGAAGCACACCTGGCTCCCCTTCCAATACAGCACAGGACAACAGCAGCGGAAGTACACCTGGCTCCCCTTCCAATACAGCACAGGACAACAGCAGCGGAAGTACACCTGGCTCCCCTTCCAATACAGCACAGGACAACAGCAGCGGAAGTACACCTGGCTCCCCTTCCAATACAGCACAGGACAACAGCAGCGGAAGTACACCTGGCTCCCCTTCCAATACAGCACAGGACAACAGCAGCGGAAGCACACCTGGCTCCCCTTCCAATACAGCACAGGACAACAGCAGCGGAAGTACACCTGGCTCCCCTTCCAATACAGCACAGGACAACAGCAGCGGAAGTACACCTGGCTCCCCTTCCAAAACAGCACAGGACAACAGCAGCGGAAGTACACCTGGCTCCCCTTCCAAAACAGCACAGGACAACAGCAGCGGAAGTACACCTGGCTCCCCTTCCAAAACAGCACAGGACAACAGCAGCGGAAGTACACCTGGCTCCCCTTCCAAAACAGCACAGGACAACAGCAGCGGAAGTACACCTGGCTCCCCTTCCAAAACAGCACAGGACAACAGCAGCGGAAGCACACCTGGCCCCCCTTCCAATGCAGCACAGTACAACAGCAGCTGAAGCACACCTGGCTCCCCTTCCAATACAGCACAGGACAACAGCAGCGGAAGTACACCTGGCTCCCCTTCCAATACAGCACAGGACAACAGCAGCGGAAGCACACCTGGCTCCCCTTCCAATACAGCACAGGACAACAGCAGCGGAAGTACACCTGGCTCCCCTTCCAAAACAGCACAGGACAACAGCAGCGGAAGTACACCTGGCTCCCCTTCCAATACAGCACAGGACAAAGACTTAGAGATTGACTCCAACCAAATAAGGAAATTTACTAGCCCGACGTTTCGGAACCAATTCGGCTCCTTCTTCAGGGGGTATTCTTCGGAGGTGGCGGTGTGCCGCTTTTAAAGGTCCGTCGTAACAAAGGAGAGGAAGGGAGAGAGAGCCTAAGGTGCGGAGACACTTGTCCTGGCACCTGTTCTAGACAGACCAAAGGGGTGGTGGGTTGGGGTGGAGGGGGGGGGTGGAGGGGGGGGGGGCTTCGGCGTCGCTGGTCGGCTAGGATGACCGGTGCCGGGCGCCCTTTTGTCGCGGAAAATTCTCAGTCTACCGAAAACCAACCCACACAGGCCGCTACCTACACTTCTCATCCAACCATCCGGCAAACCACAAGGCATCGGTCGTAAATTCTTTATTGAGAAGAGTCGAAACTCATTGCACATTGGAATCAGATCAAAAGAAAGAAAGGAGAACGGTTCTCAACGAACTCAAAAGGAACGGCTATACAACGGAATTCATTCGAAAAACAACCCGACAACAAAAAAGAAAAAACAAACTACGAGACCTACAACCGTTGACTCCCCCTCGACCACAGAAACGAGTGTCCATCCCATACGTCAAAGGTGCCCGTGAAGCTCTCAGCCGAATACTGAAAAAAGAAGGCCTCAAAGTCGCGCATAAACCGATGAACACTTTGAATATCCTCATTCCTAAACCAAAAGACCGTCCACCAAAAGAAAAAGCTCAAGGCGTCGTCTATAAAATCAGCTGTGCCGACTGTCCGGCGTCGTACATCGGGGAAACCAAAAATCTAAAAGAAAGAATCAGACAACATGAAAACGACGTCAGAACATTCAACCGAATACGCAGCGCCGTCGCCGAACATTCCGAAGACGCCGACCACAAGATTTCTTTCCAAGAAACCCAAATCCTTCAAACAGAGACAAACTGGCGAAAAAGGCTGCTACTCGAGTCTTGGCACATTCAGAACACGGCGGGTAATATAAACCGCGTGAAGGGCATTCTTCCTTCCTTGTATGTTCATGGCCTGGCAGACGCGACGAAGGGAAGAAAGGACCCCCCGCTCTAGGTCAGCAACACCAAAACAACTCGTCCTCCCCCCCCCCCCCCTCCCCCGTTCCCTCGTCAACGAATTCCCGCGACTAAAGGGCGCCCGGCACCGGTCATCCTAGCCGACCAGCGACGCCGAAGCCCCCCCCCCCCTCCACCCCCCCCCCTCCACCCCACCCCACCACCCCTTTGGTCTGTCTAGAACAGGTGCCAGGACAAGTGTCTCCGCACCTTAGGCTCTCTCTCCCTTCCTCTCCTTTGTTACGACGGACCTTTAAAAGCGGCACACCGCCACCTCCGAAGAATACCCCCTGAAGAAGGAGCCGAATTGGTTCCGAAACGTCGGGCTAGTAAATTTCCTTATTTGGTTGGAGTCAATCTCTAAGTCTTTATCAATTTTCCCAACCAGACAGGTAATTCTGTCGAAATGTTTAGCTTCAAGCACAGGACAACAGCAGCGGAAGCACACCTGGCTCCCCTTCCAAAACAGCACAGGACAACAGCAGCGGAAGTACACCTGGCTCCCCTTCCAATACAGCACAGGACAACAGCAGCGGAAGTACACCTGGCTCCCCTTCCAATACAGCACAGGACAACAGCAGCGGAAGCACACCTGGCTCCCCTTCCAATGTAGCACAGGGAAACAGCAGCGGAAGTACACGTGGCTTTCCTAAGAAGGCTTACAAGCCAATGCTTCCCTTTGGGCTGCTGCCATTGCTTCGCGGCCGCTTTGCCCATAGCTGTGGTCCCATGCGGTGCAAGGACTCAGACAGGAGCTTCGTTTTATGTGCCGTGTGCTTTCTTTTTCTTCGAGTGTGTGACTACAGCACATTTTGCTGCAAAGTGCATGTCTTCAGGTTTTCATTACATAGCTGCGAGAGAGAGCAGTGGCCACTTTCATGCGAACAAGTTGGCTGCTTTCAGGGACTTCCATTTTGTTTTTTTCTTTTGTATTTACACATGTGGACATAACAAGTACTTCAATATAGCATTATTTTCGCCAACAGTTGACTAGCCCTCAGCAAGGTGACTTAGTTGCGCTAGCAAGTTGGTGTGGCGCAAGACTTCGCAACTGAGGGCAAAGCGTATGAATTTTGCAGTGACACTCGCTCTCGTGCACCAACTGTGGTTCAGGCCAGTTACACTTACTGTTAACCGACATTGAGCCACGCAAGCGAGCAAGAAGGTGACTGGTTCACCAGTGCTACACCTACTTTTGTCCCATTAGGCAAGATTTTGTATAATACAGGACTATGTCATGCGGGACTGCCACAATGCAGGGACAGTCTTGAGATAATGTTGTGTTCATGCTGATCACGTTATTTGTAGCCCCGTATACTGCGCCTAATGCTCGTCCTAGCGAAATGTTTCATGTAACATGCGATGTTGTTAGCACAACTGCTGCGTCCTCTCTGAAATAATTAAAATACGACATCTAACTATAAAGATACATGTTTTTTAGTTTTTTTTTTTCAGAGGAAAACATGATTCACAATTTTTTAATAATGGGGTTTTACGTGCCTAAACCACGATCTGATTATGAGGCACGTCGTAGTGGGGGACTCCGGAATAACTTGAACCACCTGGGGTTCTTTAACGTGCACCTAAATCTAAGTACACGAGTGTTTTCGCATTTCGCCCACATTGAACTGCGGCCGCCGTCGCCGGGATTCGATCCCGCGACCTCGTGCTTAGCAGCCGAACGTCATAGCCACTCAGCAACCACGGCGGGTATTAGGAAATTTGGAAGCGCAAGTTGGGATCACGTAGCTCAGGAACTTTCCCAAACCCCGTGCTATACTACCGAATTTACCCCGATGCATACTCCCCACTCTGCAAAGCATGCGAGGCCCGCGCTGACCTCGATCACATCATCTGGGCATGCCCGAAAGCTACACCCACCAACACTCACCGCACTAACAATACACACGTCATAACTACGGCCGAGCAGTGGGAGACTTTGCTGCTCAGCTTGGACCCAGAAGAGCAGCTCTGGGCCGTCTGGATGGCCGAAGACGCCGCCAGAAAACAAGGGTGGCCGCCGTCTGAGGAAAGGGAGGCCTGGGGGTTAGTCTCCCAACCCCCGCCGCCCCCATACCCCATCATGGACAAAATAAAGTTTTATCTCTCTCTCAGGGCAGGGGTAATTGGAGATCGCCGTGAGAGGCCTTCGTCCTGTAGTGGTACCCTGGTTTTGGCACGTAAAACCCACGCATATAAAGTTAATTTTAAAACCATAGTCACTGAATAACCACGGCGGGTTGTGATTCAGAAAAAGATAGCCAATTTGTAGGTTTTAAAATGAACTTTATATGCTGCGGTTGTACGTGCCAAAACCAGGGTACCACTGCAGGACGAAGGCCTGTTACTGCGATCTCCACTTACCCCTGCCCTGCGTTAGCTGATTCCAGCTTGCGCCTGCGCCTTCCAGGATGACACCAGTTTCGAGATATTATTTCCTAAAGTTTGGGACCAAAGACATGGGCGTTCGAGTTAGTTTTATGCTTCAACGTATAAACCAGCATTTTGGTAAAAAAGTAAGTGGAACAACAGTGCATTTTTACGGCGAGTTTGATGACGCACATCTCCAAACTGGTGTGATTCTGAAAATTCATTCGAAGTGGATACGCCTGACAAGCTCACCGGCTACAATTCGTAAATTGCAATATGTGTCGTCAAGTAATTAACTAAGAAGTTAATTAGTGAATTTTTGTTAATTGGTTGAACACATGTTTCAATTTCTCGCGCTACTAATGTCCGCCTCATCGAATAACCCTGCCTAATGATAAGAAACATGCTAGCTGCCACAGGCGATTTCTAAAAATTCCGTAAAACTTAAAAATGAACACCCTGCATGTATAATATACAGGGTGCTATCATGCAGCACGATTTCAAAAAAGAGGAACGGCGTTACGCGAAGCAAACCTAATGCGTATTGTTTCCAGTGCAGTGGAGTAGCCGTCAGTAATTGTTTCGTTACTGAGATTTAATTATGTAATTGTAAAAAATTGTTGGATTTGAGAAGTACTGTCCTAACTATCAAAGTGTCAAAGAGAAGATTGTAGAGCAACATGAAAAACTCCCGATACAGCTTTCTGTTGCTTAATACGTGCTACATAAAAGTGTTTTTCCGAGCGTGAAAGAAGCCCGCGAATACACGCAAGGTGCGACGGAGCGGCCAGTCGAGCGGCATCGAGCGCTCGTGGTCATCCAGTGAGATGGTCCGTGCATTGCACTATGCTTGTTATTTGAATGATTAAGTGAATATTTACTACAATTTAATGGCCAATATAACTAACGTGTAGACTCGTAGGACCGCATTTTTTGTCGCGATTTTGAAGGGCCTTACATGGGTCCGAGCCATTTGATCTAATTTTTTCGACTAAGAGTATATAAAATCCGCCGTAAACCTCCGCGATCGCCTCCTCTCGCCATCCAGTAGCAACGCGCGAAAGTACGCTGTTGGGAGCGATCAGAATAAGCGCACCGAACGCGATTGCTTCTCGGGTGGATGTTTTTTTCAAGCGAAGCTAGCTTGTATTGCCTCACAAGTGTCGGCGGTGGTGGTGTCACCCTAAAAAACCCGGCTGCTCCCAGAGTAGAGCAGGTGCGAGGAAACGGGCCAACGCCGGATCACGGGACGCGCGCGACCAATCAGGGTCGTTTGGTGTGTCGCGGTGACGGAAAGGGAAAAAAGGGGCTGGCGCGCGCTCCGCCGGGCTTTCCTCGCCTCAGATCAGTCTCGGCAACGGATGGGAAGGCCTTCCGATCCAGTAGTGCGTTCCGCCGAGGAGCAGGCTGCGTTCGAGCAACGACGCCGCGAACTCGCTCGGGGGCTCGTCGCCGAAGTGCCGATTCTAGCGTGAGGTCTTCCGAAGCCCAGGCGAAACGTGAGCGAAGAGCCGCGGACGTCGAGTTGGGAGAGCGCGGTGTTGAGGCCAATCGTCAGCGAAGAGCCACCGACCCTGAGTTTAGGGCAAACGAAGCGGAACGCCTGCGATAGCGTCAGCTTGCCCTCCAGGAAACCGACAACGGTAGTGCACGCCTCGTAACTACGGGAAAGTTGTAGGTCAGCTCCACACACGACAAGCTTCGCTTGCCCCCATTTTCTTGACAGGGGAAGGGCTGGTGCTTCTTTTTTAAATAATGGCTGCCAAGGTGGGGGGTGCGGCCGTTACTCGGATTTATACGGTAAGAATCTTTCTTCGTGCAATTTTTTTTTTTACTTTGAGTCCGAGTATAAGCGCTGCTGCGCATGACTCCTACACATTCTTATTTCGAGTGACTACGGCTTGATCTCATTTCGGTTACTGAGTGAATTATACATAGTTATCAGTTGATGAGCGACGCTTCTGCGCGAGTTCGTGACAAGTCTTGTTTTGTTTGACAGTAGTGCTTTTCTTTCGAGGCACGTTTGGTAAGTTGCATTCATTATTATTCATTTCTCTGAGGATACTTTGGAACAACTTTGAGTTTTAGTAAATTTGATGTTTGCTTTCAGGAAAACGTGACAGCTGAACGCTCGAGAAAGGATAGCGTCATATGTAGCAGAGATATGTAGATAGTTCGCGTGAGTTTCCGTTAAACTAAGATTTTCTTTTCGGATTTCACGAGTTATGAAAATAACGCTGTATCAGGTTAGATACTGGTTATTCTGCAGTCGACTTCAGCTGATTTTAGAAATCGCAGGATGGTTGTTCCCGCACGCACGTAGAGAGTACCGCGCCTTAGTAACAGGCTGCGCGGATTGCTTTTAGTAATGATATACTCTACAGATTTCTTTTCTCTTCGACGTATTATGTAAGGGTATGTCTAAGGCTGTGCGTGTCTCGCACGTGTATTTAGAAGACGGCAGCATTTGAGTTTCATTTAATGTGTGGAAGTACTTTTAAATAAGTGCAAATCTTCTTGTTGTCTTGAACGCTTAATTTGCGCAAGTTTTTTTTTCTTTCTTTAATGCGTGAGTCGCACGCAAGAATTTTGACCGCAAAGTTTGAGCGAGTCTGATAGTACATCCGTGAAGTCAACGAGGCTCTCAGTGGCTCTATTACGTGCGTTAATAACGGATGTAGAGTACGAACAGACAGTTCATGGTATTTGAGCCGCATATATTATTTCAATGACCATTTATTTAGGGTAATGTTCTGTTCGATTATTTTTTTTTATTTTTAATAGTATAGTAATCTGAAGGCCTCAAGCCCGAATCCTCCTCCAGCTAGGCCACTACATTTTCAGGGATGGAGTGGCGCCTGACACCGGTAAAAAAATATATATATATATATATCGCCGAGAGCTAGTGGGGCTATACTAGTCAATGTGGAACCAAATTAGGAAGGCCCACTAAGCTTCAACAAAGTCACTCCCTCACGAGAACAGGAGTTTGCCTCCCCGGTGCAGCATTCGGCCACTACCTCCCTAACGACTCCTACAATTTACCCATGGCCCTTAGTCCCCAGTGGCTGCGGAGCACCTGATCAAGGCGGCTGTCAGCCTGCGACGCGGCAGAGGGTGCTAAGAATCACTGAGTGCGGACAGGCCGCCAATGGAAACTGAACCTGGCAACGTTCAACACGCGCACCCTAACGAGTGAGGCTAGCTTAGCACGGCTATTTGAAGAATTACCAGGTACTACCTGGGATATTATTGACCTTAGTGAGGTGAGAAGAACTGCATGGTGACGCTTATACAGTGCTGACTAACGGCCACGTCCTCTGCTAAAGAGGTCTTCCAGATAGAAGTGAATTCGTAGTAGGATTTCTAGTCCATAAGCACATAGCGGGCAACATTGATGAATTCTACAGCATTAATGAGAGAGTAGCAGTCGTCGTAATAAAGCTGAATAGGACGTATAGAATGAAGGTTAATTGTACAAGCCTACGCCCCAACCTCCAGTCACGACGATGAAGAAATAGAACAGTTTTATGAAGATGTTGAATTAGCAATGAGAAAGGTGCAAACTCAGTATACTGTAGTCATGACTACAGTATACAGAGTTTGCACCTTTCTCATTGCTAATTCAACATCTGAAGTCGCCCATGCATGGGAGACTTCAATGCAAAAGTTGGGAAAAAGCAGGCTGGCGAGCAAGCAATTGGCAACTACGGCATCGATTTTAGGAACACTAGAGGAGAGATGTTGGTAGAATTCGCGGAAAGGAATAGGCTCCGAATAATGAATACCTTCTTCAGGAAGCGCAGCAACAGGAAGTGGACCTGGAAAAGCCCTAATGGAAAAACAAGGAATGAAATAGATTTCATACTCTCCTCCGATCCCAGCATAGTGCAGGATGTGGAAGTGTTAGGTAAGGTAAAGTGCAGTACGTGGTTCGTGAGGTCTAGGATTTATCTCAATTTGACGAGAGAAAGAAGTTCGTCATGAAGAAACAGGCCAACCTATAGACGCAGTAACGGTAAATGCAGACCAATTATGGCTGGTGCTCGCAAAAAAATATGCAGCTATAGAACAGGAAGATGAAGACAACATAGAGGTAACGAATGAAACCGTAACTACGCTGATCTCAGAAGCAGCAATTGAAGTGGCAGGTAAGGCACCAAGGCAACCAGTAGGTAAGCTCTCCCAAGGAACAAAGGACCTAATAAAGAAACGGCAAAACATGAAAGTGTCAAACTCGAGAGGTCATATAGAATTCGCTGAACTGTCGAAACTGATCAACAAGAAGAAAGTAAGAGATATCCCAAATTATAACGTGGAAAAGATTGAGGAAGCAGTAAAAAATGGACGCAGCATGAAATCAGTAAGAAGAAAACTAGGCATAGGACAAGGCAAAATGTATGCACTGAAAGATAAACAGGGTAATATCATCAGCAATTTTGATGACATAGTAAAAGCAGCAGAAGAATTCTATACTGAGTTGTATAGTACCCAGAGCAGCCAAGCTACTTTCATTCGAAGTAGTGATGAACAGGATTCAGAGGCCCCTTCTATAACTAACGATGTAGTTAGAAGGGCCTTGAAAGATATGACCCGGGGAGAAACTGCTGGAGAAAATGGAATAACAGTCGATTAATTCAAGGATGGAGGAGATATCATACTTGAAAAGCTTTCGACCCTTTATACGCAATGCCTCACGACTTCAAGTGTACCAGAAAGCTGGAAGAACGCCAACATTATACTCATCCATAAGAAGGGAGACGTTAAAGAACTGAAGAATTATAGGCCCATTAGCTTGCTTTCAGTATTGTATAAAATATTCACCAAGCTAATTTCAAATAGAATCAGGGCAACACTTGACTTCAGCCAACCAAGAAAACAGGCTGGCTTTAGGAAGGGATATTCTACGATGGATCATATCCATGCCATCAACCAGTTAATAGAGAAATCTGCGGAATACAATCAACCTCTCTATATGGCTTTCATAGATTATGAAAAAGCATTTGATTCAGTAGCGATACCAGCAGTGATAGAGGCATTGCGTAATCAAGGAGTGGAGGAAGCATACGTGAATATCTTGGCAAATATCTACAAGGATTCCACAGCTACCTTGGTTCTCCACAAGAAAAGCAGAAAGATACCTATCAAGAAAGGGGTCAGGCAAGGAGACACAATCTCTCCAATGCTATTCACTGCATGCTTAGAATGAGTATTCAAGCTCTTAGACTGGGAAGGCTTAGGAGTGAGAATCAACGGCAAATATCTCGGCAAACTTTGGTTTGCAGATGACATTGTCCTATTCAGCAACAATGGGGACGAATTACAACAAATGATTGAGGACCTTAACCGAGAAAGTGTAAGAGTGGAGTTGAAGATTAATATGCAGAAGACAAAGATAATGTTCAATAGCCTGGCAAGGAAACAAGAATTCAGGATCGCCAGTCAGCCTCTGGAGTCTGTAAATGAGTACATTTATCTAGGTTAATTACTCTCACCCCTGATCGTGAGAAAGAAATTTATAGAAGAATAAAATTGGGCTGGAGTGCATACGGCAGGCATTACCAAATCCTGACTGGGAGATTACCACTGTCGTTGAAAAGAAAAGTGTACAATCATTGCATTATACCGGTGCTAACATATGGGGCAGAAACTTGGAGGTTAACAAAGAAGCTCGAGAACAAGTTAAGGACCGCACAAAGAGCGATGGAACGAAAAATCTTAGGACTAACGTTAAGAGACAGGAAGAGAGCGGTGTGGATCAGAGAACAAACGGGGATAGACGATATTCTAGTTGACATTAAGCGGAAGAAATGGAGCTGGGCAGGCCATCTAATGCGTAGGATGGATAACCGGTGGACCATTAGGGTTACAGAATGCATACCAAGAGAAGGGAAGCGCAGTGGAGGACGGCAGAAAACTATGTGGAGTGATGAAGCTAGGAAATTCGAAGGCGCAAGTGGGAATCAGCTAGCGCAAGACAGGGGTAATTGGAGATCACAGGGAGAGGCCTTCGTCCTGCAGTGGGCATAAATATAGGCTGATAATGATGACCTATGCATGCAAGTGGCTATGTTTCCATCCCGAATAAATGTTGTAAATTATTAGAAGAGTTTTTTTTTTTTGCATGAGTTTATTTCACGAGCCTACTGAAAGGAGAAGCAATACTGAGACACATATCATTCTCGTGTTTTTCACACGCCGTTGATAAGACTGCCGAAGGGCTGACTGAAATCTGCTGGTTTTTGTTCAGGGCCATAAACGCACGCAAAGCAAATGGAAGCGTGGTGAAAATACAGCAATATATTCATTCTCTAAGCATATAGGCTATCCATGCCATTAGAAATAATTGTTGGTTGGCTACCTCTTTCTCTTTAAAAATTATAACAAAATTTCTCCTCTGTATATATTTAAATAAATTGCGTCTGTGCATGCTGTTCACAGTGGAAATTTAAAATGTTGAAGTGAGAAAATACGGATGAGGTAGCCGCCGCTGGTGTTTCTACTATAATATCCGCTTGCCCTCCTATCGTCAGGATTTGCAGAAATAAAGCGAAGGTATGAATTCAAAGCCGTGCACGTCCAAGGCAACAATGATGCATTAAGATTTTAGCCACAATAAAATTTTAAGTGAAAAGGTAGAGGCCATGCACTCAAAAGAAATCTCAAATGATGTGGGTAATGACACTTTGGGGGGGGGGGGGGGGGGTGGCTCTGCACCTCCCGGAAAACTTCGGAGGGGGCTCTGGTCCCGGAGTCGCCCCGTAGTCGCCCCGTAGTCATCGTGCACAGGTCACCGTCGTGATGCCGCCATAATCATTATGACCTCGTTACACCCCTGTCATCGTCGTTGTCATCACGCTTCGTCGATATAGTCGCCTTGCCACCGACGTCATGCCATCGCGTCGTTAAGACGCCCCCTCGCCATCGTCGTCGTCATCATTCTCATCATGTCGTCGGATATCCGGTCCAAGAAGTTCTTCGTTAGCGGAGTTTCCTGCCCCTGAAGGGCCGCGGAAATTCATTATTCTGGAGTCGTGCACATCGGCTCTAGACCATATTTTATAATTCGAATGCAGCTGTCCAATGCCGTCAAAGTTCAATGTGCGGTGGATCGCATTAACAACTTCTATCAGACGTCGGACACTTGCACCATCGAGTAGAAGACCAGATACGTGATATATACTTGATGAACGACTGCCGGCTCTCTCTCTTTCTCTTAAACACACGCACGCACGCACGCGCGCACACACACACACACACGTGTGTGTGTGTGTGTGTGTGTGTGTGTGTGTGTGTGTGTGTGTGTGTGTGTGTGTGTGTGTGTGTGTGTCGCTTGGACCTCGATTAGGTCGAAGCGATAAGAACAGAATGGTGTGCTTTTTGCTATTGCAGCTTTCTGGAAATTTGACTTAATATATCAGGCTACCGACGAGCAGACACATTAAAACCGAACTTTAGTGAGGCTGCGACTTCTACAACCATCGGAATCTCGTGTGCGTTTACAAATGACGTAGAATATACCACAGTTGAACCACAAATGCAGGAATGCATGGATGCAAAGCTCCAGAAGATGGCCCACATGAACCAAAAATCGTAATTTCTTGTTTTCGGTTTTATACCTGAGTAAGAATAAGCGTAACTTTCCGGTTCAGTTCCGGTTCGCGCAAGAAAAAATGCAGCTGAAACTCCTCTGGCAGTTGCCTAAGTATGCGTAAGCATTGTGCCCCCATTTGCTATATATAATTTTCACGCAGCCCGGTGTCATTACCAATATTATAAAACTTGATCCGACCAGTATAAACTACAGCGCTGCATGGTGGGACATGAACTGCTGCGGGCGGCGCGCAAGGTGAATTGATGAAGCAAGAAAACTACTGCAGGTGGCGGCGCCAGGTGCGCTGACGACGTTCCGATCATTATAAGCCGTTATCGCTCTTTAGCGCCTAACCCATCTGCGCCGAATCATTATCAACCGTGATGATCCGTACCCCGGAGGCGGCTGAGAATGGCGCGGCAGCGCGGGCCCTATCTTGAAAGCGATCTCCGATGGGGACACAGTTCGGAGAGTGCTGATAGCTTCGTGTGCGCTGTGTTCTCGCCGCTTAGTTCGCGTTGAAGCGAGAGGCAGCACGAATGTCAATCCAGCTCGCTGCTGCGGGCCCTATCTTGAAAGCGAGGACGGATAGACGGATGGACGGATCGGCTTCCTCGTCGGGTAGGCATAGAAATGTTTACGCATATAATTATATTTGTTTGCGGTTTTTAGTTTAGTTCCGGTTCGATACCCTGCTAGAAAACAATTGTTCATTATGATATACGTGTGCTATCTGGCACCCCATAATCACACAACATCCTCCGCTACGCTTTGAATCCATCCAGAATCGCGCACTGCGGATTTTATTCTTACCAAATTATCCTCGTTATGCCAGTGTGTGATTCATAAAGGCCACACTACCCTTGCCTGACTTATCATCGCGTTGTAAATGCTCTCGCCTTTCTTTGTTCTACGAAGAAGAAAAAAAATTCGTGAGTATTACATGCCAAAACCTCGATTTAATTATGAGACACGCCGTAGCTGTTGAGGCTCCGGATTAATTTTTACCCCCTGGGGTTTATTAACGTGCACTGTTCATTGCACGGTGCACAGGCGTTTTTGCATTTCGCCCCCATCGGAATTCGGTCGCCGCGGCCGGGATGTGGTCCAGCGTCCTCGGCCTTAGAAGCGCAGCGCCAAAACCACTTCGCCAGCACGGCGGGTCTTGTTCCGCGAAATCTATAATTATAATCGAGTTATACAATTTTTTCTTTTTAATTCTCATGTATATATCTTGACGCTTGAACCATACTCTTGCCGAAATAATGCGTGTAACGATTCTTTCATGCCGAAAGCTATCGAATGGAACTGCCATCCCGCCTCCATCGTCGCCGTCACCGACACCAAGAGCTTGAAGACTGCCATCGATGAGGCATTTTGCAAATCGTTATTTAACTTTATTGGCGTCATAATTTTTTACAGCAGAATGCTTGTAATATCCCTCCACTTCCTGCATGTAATGCCGAGACGAAAATACGGCCTAAATAAGTTCCATTTGGTTGCCCCCTTTTGGGTTAAGCTCGAGTTACGTCATCGCTCCTTCCTCTCTCGCACGAAGCTAATGGTGTTGAATGATGGAGCTCTTTTTAATCCTTCAAAGCACCGAGAGAGGTATTCTCACTTCTCTTTGCCAGAGCGCTGTCAGTTCCGTTATCACTCTCTTTCTCACACACACACGAAGAGAGATGTCAAGAAGCATAACAAGATACGCCTATCTCAAGAATATTTGCGTATGAGGTTGACATCAACGGCTGTTATGTGAAAAATTTATGTCCAATGTATATCGCCCAGCTTTCTGCTGTGCAATGGAATCACATCTGTGCCAACTCCACTTTGGATATCAAGTACATCAGGGAGGAAAAATTTTCCAACAGTGTCGCATTTATAGGTGTGCCCGTTCAAGGCAGTATACAGCGAGGACTGAACGTATGAGAGCGCATGATGTGTCAAGCGCACTTTATACAAGGCACGACGGAACATGTTTATTGTGGCACACATAGTAATTGGGACAAACGAGCACGACTTGTCTTCTACGTTCAGGTACACACCGGCTGCTAAATAGAGAACTTGCAGTACAAGAACTTGACGGGCGACCTCTCGCCCAGGCCCGAGAGGTCGCCCGTCATCGCCTCACAGTCTCGCAAGCTTCTCAAAAACGACGCTACGACCTTCGGCACCGCGACCACCATTTTCCACCTGGTTCCCTTGTCCTTCTCTGGACGCCTTCACGTCGCGTCGGCTAGTCGGAAAAACTACTTTCCCGTTATTCTGGTCCATACCAGATCTTACGACAACTGTCCGACGTGACATACGAGATCGCCCCAGTCGGTCAGCCTTCAGTGCCTCCCAACGTCACCAGCGATGTTATTCACGTCGCCAGGCTCAAGCCCTATGTTCCCCCATTAAGCGATGCTCTACAACCTGCACCGGGACGGAGCTAACCCCACCGGGAGGGTGATGTTACGGTGAAGGGAAAGAAGAAGGTGACGCGAACAGGAGGAAGACGAAGACTCTGGCCGTTGCCTGTACGCCATATACTTCGCTTGTAAATATACATTATTATACACTCGTGGGCCTGCTTTCTTCCTGCAACAATATATATACAGGGTGTTTCAGCGAACACTTTCAAAAATTCTACAAGGTTGCCTGCGGCAGATAGCACAATTCTAGTTCATGAGCTGGTCTACTCGAAGAGGCGGACATTACTTCCACAAGAAATTGAAATACATAATCGAATAAGTAACATAAATTCACTAATTAGGTTTTTAACTAATTAACTGATGGCCCATATTGCAATTTACAAATTGTAACCGTGGAGTTCGCAAGGCGGATCCACTTGGAACGAATTCCGGGATGACACCAGTTTCGAGATAATAATTTCCGAACTTTGCGCAGAAATGCATTGGCGTTCCAGTTAGGTTCTTAAAAAAACGTCACTTTTTGCATTGAAGCCCAAAATTAACTGGAACGCCAATGCATTTCTCCGCAAAGTTTGGGAATTAATATCTCGAAACTGGTGTCATCCTGAGAATTAATTCTAAGTGGATCCGCCTTGCGAAGTCCACGGCTACAATTTGTAAATTGCAATATGGGCCATCAGGTAATTAGTTAAAAACTTACTTAGTAAATTTTTGTTAATTAGTCGATTATGCATTTCAATTTTTTGTGCAAGTAATGTCCGCCCCTTCGAGTAGACCAGCTCATTAACTAGAATTGGGCTATCTGCCACAGGCAACCTTAAATAAATTTTGAAAGTGTTAGATGAAACACCCTGTAAATTTCTTACTGCGTGATACAACGCATAAAAAAAAACAGTTTTGACTAATCCCTTGAGAAGAATTGAATCTTATAGTTTCATAGCAGCCAAATTTTTAAAGTAATATGCAGCTAACTTGTCCGTACGTCAGTGCATATATTGCATGCAGGAAACATGCGTACAACTGCAGGTATCGCAAATAGATATGGTAACAGAGTATTCTGAATAGAAGTAAATTTCTTTCGATAACACGTTAAGTTTAGATATAAGATACCATTTGCAGAAAGGTAAAAAAAAATGGTTCGAAAAAATAAGTTCTATTTAGTTCTTCAGTGGAAACGCACATGCTACCAGTTTTCAGAGACATCCGATGGAGAAGCAAAGGTGAACAAAGTATGCAAAATGCACACAGGGGCGGATCCAGGTTTTTTCTGAGGGGGGGGGGGGGGGGTCAGCTTTTGTCAATGATGATGATGGTGATGATGATGATAGTAGTCTTTCTTATTTACCGAAATTTACCGTTTTTTCACACGATAAACCCGCGTTTTATACGGCTAAAGCAACACCTGTAGCCCTCCGTGGTGGCTCAGTTAGCTCAGGCGTTAAGCACGAGATCGCGGGATCAAATACCGGCCGCGGCGGCCGCATTTCGATGGAGGCGAAATGCAAAAACGCCCGTGTTCTTGCGTTGTAGTGCAGGTTAAAGAACCCCAGGTGCTCAAAATTAATCCGGAGCCTTCCACTACGGCGTGTCTCATAATCAGAACTGGTTTTGGCACGTAAAACCCCAGAAAGAGGAAAAAGACCTGTAGCGAAGCCAGGTATCGGTTTCTCCGAGCTTATAGGAAAAGGACGTTACCCAATACAGCCATGTGCTTGGCGGATGGGCCTGATAATACAGGGTGTTCAAAACTAAGCTTTATGGTTTTCTTTAAATTAGGCACTGGGAGGCATGCGAAGACCACCTGTGCAAATAAGTTATGTGACTAAGGGGGCACAAAGTGAGATGATAATTATCGGTGTGAGCAGTCCAATTAACTAAAATTGAACAATTATTTTTTGTTGACTGCAGTAAGTGGGTATGTTTGTATTGAAAACTTAGAGACAGTCGAGTTTCTACACAGTATCAGTCAGAAGAATTATTCTAGCGTGTCCGTGCTCCGAGATATCAGACTCCAAATTTCAATTGTCGTACTGCGCAGAATAATCGAGAATAAAGACGCGACAATTCTCATGAATTCCCGTGAATGATCATGAAGCTCAGTGACCACTTCTGTGGAGGGATGGCGGTGCCATCTTCTCTCTTGAGTCGTGGTGGTGTGTTGACTAGAGGGACGTTCTTGAATACGGGCGTAACGGTCCGTTCCAACGCAGCAACCACTGCGCTGGCTGTTTACGATATGCGAATCACCGCGTATGAAGACTCACGACGCCACCTACAAGAATAACGATGTGGCGTAGTAGGCGAGAGCGCGAGCCAGCGTCTTCATGTTTTGTTTCCCACGCGACGTCATCCTTTTACACAAGGCGCGCATCTGCTCCCGTTTCTCTAACCACGCGACGCCATCCTAGGCCCGCGCGCTGGCGCTGGCCGCTGACGTCACGCTCCCCCACTTCGCAGCCGCGGCTCGAGGCTTCGCCCCGCTCCGCGAGAACGCCGACTCAGACAAAAGGATCCGTTGGGCTTGAGCCTCCTATGCTTAATGTACGACAATAAAACTGCGAAGTTACAATGAAAAACTTGTAGCGTTCGAACGGTACTGTGCTCGTACTGGATATTGTCAACGTGTAACTGTGATCACAATGAGTGCTACAGTTAAAAAAAGTTGCCTATGCGTAGTTCTTAGTTTAGCTGTTAGTTGTTATTATTTATATATGAAGACTTCAGCGAGAGATCTCTTTCATTAAGCAGGTTGGTCGCGGAACCGATGACAGCCAATGAGGCAACCGTTGACACCCCAAGGGGAAACTAAGTTAATCAGGCACGAAGGCGCTCGAGCGGACCTCGGCGTGTTTGGCAAAAGGGACGTCCCCTCGTTCATTCGACGCCACCGACGGGACGAGTAAGGCACGGCAGGCGTAATGAGGTCCAAGGTGTTCATGAGAAAAAATAACTACGGCAACTTCGCGACACCACACTCCTACGGAATACAACTAAGCTTGTGAGCGAGCTAGCTTTACTTCTATGCATGGCTGATACCACTGGTACTCGCGAAAAATACTTTTGAAGAATGCTGGTGGCCATTTTTTTTTTTTTTTTTTTTGCGACAGGGCCATCCCCCTGTCAGCGAGGGGGCGATGCAGAAATCTGAGGGGGGGGGGGGGGGGTCAGGACATCCGGACATCCCCCCTGGATCCGCGCCTGAATGCACATGTTCTATTTCTGCACAATACACGCTTTAAAGCAAGTTGTGATTATAATATACAGCGAGAGCGAATATTCTGTGGAATAAGTGAAACGAGAAACTGAATATAGTGCTTTAAGTTGGCGCCGGCTAGTTCCTGACTGTACCCGATTGCATCGGAACCGACGACGACGGAGAAGCAGCAAAAATGAGCTTAGTGGCGAAATTATTCTTTGAGAGGCGGAAAACCGTGAAATCGTATTCGTTAATTACCCTAATAGTAGATAGTGTTTTCTCTATATCTTATTAACCTGTTGGATGACTCACATTAACACACCTTCATACTGTAGCAATAGGATTACGACTGGCATTTTACCGCGTGAGGAGGTCGGCGTCGACGGTTCTTTCACCGTGTCTAAATATTTCTCCAATTTGAATTCCGCATTACACGCCCATCTTTTAAATATAATTTCTGGCCATTGTTCTTGCGCCACGTAAATTTATTTGGCTGTTCTTTCAGTTATTATTGTAACGAATAGCTCAAACATGGGGTGAGCATTTCATTCTTTGTCCCTCGTTCTCTTGCTGCTCCTCATTTCGTTACATTGTCTCGTCTCAAGTTCCTTTCTTTCTTTATTTCTTTCCTTTTTTTATGAGAGAGAGGAGCTTTACTGGCCGAAAGGTGAAGTGCCTCTAGCTGGATACTGCACGCTGGGGAAGGGGTTTGGGGGAGCAAATTCGATGGCATGTGAAGAGGCAAGATGGTGGTATGATGAAGTAGATGATGGGAGCTGCATATAGAGCGAATGTATGCCGCCAATCAAAATAAAAGTGTGTGTGCGTGTGTCTTTCTTCGGAATGACCGCCGTCGCTGCTTAAGAGAAATAAAATTTGCTCACACCTTTTATCTAAATTCGGTGTCACCGCGGAAACTCACTGTCAGAACGCTGACACCTTCGCTGGTAATTCGCCTTCACAGCAATGAAATAGTCTGTGAGTTTTTCGCTTGGTTGCTTTTCTTTCTCCTTTTTTGCCTTATATTGATCTACATAAAGTTATTATTATTGCCCACAATGGGGGATCGGCCACGAAGCGCGTCCGCGTGTTGGTAATCATGATAATCTGCATACAATGATCCATACCCACAAAGTGGGATCGGCCACGAAGCGCGTCCGCGTGTTGATAATCATGATGATGATGATGTCCCTACAATGACACATAACCACAAAGGGGGATCGGCCACGAAGCGCGTCCGCGTGTTGATAATCATGATGATGATCTCCATACAATGACACATACCTTCAACGGGGCATCGGCCACGAAGCGCGTCCGCGTGTTGATAATCATGATGATGACCCCCATACAATGACAGATACCCACAACGAGTGATGAAAAGTACAAACCTAAGTTTAAGGCAGCGTCAAAAGATTTTTAGACTTTGGTATTGAAACACTCTGCTTGTAATGAAAACGTCCTTTTTATAAAAGACAGTCGCAGTTTCGCCCGGAACGCGAAGCATCGATTGCAATAGCAAACTAGTGGACAGCTATACCACTTAAGGATAGTAGTTTTATCGGCCGTATAAACGTGTAGACATAGGCATACTAACATAATTAACAAGCATTGTGTCACGCGCGCACTAGCAAACATGAACGCATCTCACTCGATGACCGCGGAAACTCACCGTCAGAACGCTGTAGTGAGTAAGCTCGGCAGCATGCAGCGAGCGAATTGACCTTCGTCGCACCGCTCGTATCAACGCGAACTAAGCCGCGAAAACACTGCGCATGGAGGAAGGACTCCGGCCCCACCGCATATGGCTACAGCCGCCCGGGCGGAAGCGCGCGGCGTAGTACGCGGCTTCCCCCCTCCCTACCCTCCCCCCGGAGCCTTGCGGACCGGCGGAGGCGCGCGGTCGCTCGGGCGGCGCTGAGTAAAACTGCCCGCTAGCCTCCCTCCGGAGCGTTGTGTGAAAGACGGCACGCTTCCTTCCTGCTTCCCACTCTTGCGTGCGCGAGATAGAACCACGATCGCCGGCTCACCCTCGCACGCTTTCATTCGCACAAAGAGCATACGGCGCGCGGCGATGATGTTATCGCCCGTGGAGTTTAAACGGAACCTCACGGCGACGGCGATGCCGACGGCAGAAATGCGCCTGGAGTGCCCATATAATTGCTATCGCAATAAAACTGATCAGCTTCATATTGTACGTGAAACAATTTCACGTAAACATAGAACTTAGCCCTAGCCACACAAGTTTTCTTAGTACGTTAGGCTTGCGTCATGCCTGAACATTCAACACTGCTGATCCGTCACTCAATATACCTAACGCTAGATTTTACAGCTAATGTCCCATTTTGCTACATTGCTGCTGGAACACAATTATGCATCGGAGCGACTGCTTAATTCCTTGGTAACGACATAAAACGCCTTCAGAAAAATGCGTAAAGGACTGAAAGAACACAAAAATGAAATGTCTATGGACAACGGAGCGCGCGAACGGCCGCGCCTGCAGGAACGCTGGACACAAGGGTCGAATTTGTTACAGCGCAGACACGGCAGCGAAACTGTGCAACTGCAAATGCTGCTGTTCACCGTCAGATGCTAGTGTGAGTGCGCAAGAAGCCTGGAAGAAAGTATTCTCAAGATAAACACGTCGTACACACGCGTATGCTATGTAGCACGCAACTCGGTGTGCCTATACTGATCTATATATAATTCCAACGGTTTGGCAGCAGGCGACTCCGGCCGCTCGATCTCGTGCCGAATATTGTACTAGAATATACCTTACGATGTACTTGAACATCCACGAGATTTTGATGATGATGGTGATTGTTGAATTTCCCGCGTTCTTCCGACAAAGAAGACGAGGACGAGCTTCGGGCGAGGGAGAGCGCGTTCAAGAAGACAGGCAGCCACCTTTGACGTTCTGGGCTCAGGTGGACGCTAATAGACGAGAAAAATGATCGCCAGAAGGCGCTGCTGCGCTATTATGCGCCTCCTGACAGCGCCCCCAATGTGGAAATTTCAAGCAGCGCGGTCGCGGCGCGGTGCTAGAGAGGTAGTGGTGCAATCTCCGCTTTGTTTACATTGTTTCGCGCGCGCTTTCCTTCGCTGCTCGTGCTCACGGCGCTCCGTTTTCGACGGCGGCAGATTGCCTGCTTGCTGAACAGCGATGCAAAGACTGCAATCCGATTTCAAAAAGGTTGCCGACGCCGACAGTTCTTTTTTTATTGCGATAGCAATTATATGGACACTTCAACCGGATTTCTGCCGTCGGCGTCGCCGTCGCCGTCGCCGTGAGGTTCCGTATAGATAAAATCTTCGCCGCGCGCCGTATGCCCCAGAGTCAGCGTGCGGGGACGCGCGCTACCACGGAGAGCGAACGCACTCAATCTCCCACGCGCAAGCAAGAAAGCGGAAAGCCAGCGCCGGAGGGAGCAGGGGGGGGGGGGGGGGGGGGCACTTCTCTGCCAACAACCGCGCTCGTCGCTCGTCCGCACAGTCTCTTATCTCTCCCACGCGCAAGCAAGGAAGCGGGAAGCCAGCGCCGGAAGGAGCGGGGGGGGGGGGGGGGGGGTGCGCACTTCTACGCTGCCAACAACCGCGCTCGTCGTTCGTCGACCGCACCGTCTCTTATCTCCACACGGCTCTGACCTTTATGCGCATTCGCCGCTCAGTTTCCGTTGAAGCGATAGACCGCGCGTACCTTCTCCCCCTGCTGCGGCGGGACTCGCTCCGCGACAGCCGACCGGAGCAGACGTGTTGCGGATGGGCTCCTGCTCCACCCCGATAAGCTGCGAGTCGTCCTTCTCCGCCAACGCCGGTTGCTATCGCACCTCCGGCTGCCTTGGTCGCCTCATGCCGAACGGCCCGACGGGTTCGCCGCCGCCTGCGTGTAGATACTCCTACGCTTCCTGGCCCGCCGCTCCTCAGCCCAGCCGCTAAACCGGTTTCGAGTCGGACTCTGCCTGCGCGGCCCTGCCGCGTCAGGCTCTCCGACTGTCAACCGCCACCCCGACTACTGAAATGGCCGCCGGAAATTCGCCCGATGATGCGGGCCCTTCCAGCGATCACCAACTGACACCATCGATGGTGAACCTCCCTGATGAAGACTCCGATATGGATTCGCGTGAATATTCCTCCCAAGAGCCAGGCCTCCTGACATCGTCGTCCGATCCTGCTGCGAGCTCCCCTTCCCACGGGCCTGCGTGGGAATACTCTCTCAGCAAGCATCGGGCGAAGAAGCTCCGCAGGGCCGCCCGGGAAGCTCAGATCTCCTCATCATTGGGTGCAGCTAATTCCGTGAGTGGCACTCCGTCCAATGTCAACGTCCCGTCCCCAGACATAACCCGAAAGCCCGGTCCTCGTCGCCCTAGACTTCCACCCCTTCCAAAGGGAGATCTGAAGGTAGTTATCCGGCCGACAAGAGGCCTAGCCCTCAAACAATACCCTAACCACGCCATCTCGGCAGCAATTGTCATGTCCTGCCAGACCCCCGCCCGTGTGGAGAGGAAATACGTCGTGCGCCCCCACAAGGGCTCAAACATCCTGATAGTCAGCACCCCGCACGAGGAAACTGCTGACGAGATCTGCCAACTTACCCACCTGAAGCTGGCCAACCAAGCCCACCCGGTGAGAGCGTACGTGCCGTTCTCACCGCAAACCATCAGAGGTGTCATTCACGGACTGGACCCCAACAACACAAGAGAAACCCTCATGAAAGGACTGTGGGTGCGGGACACCCGCATCAAGATCCTGGACGCCCGCATCTTGGGCACATCTACAACGGCACTGCTCACCATAGACGGGCCCCACCTGCCCAGGCTGGTCTATCACGGTGGGTGTGAATACCCGTGCCACCAGTTTAGGCCGGCCCGGCAGTTCTGCGAGATGTGTATGCAGTCGGGACATCGTCCGGACGTGTGCCCAAACCCCAACACACCGGTTTTCCGCCAGTGCGGCATGCAGAACCCACCCCCCACCCATGTCTGTGAGCCGAAATGCGGACTATGCGGTGGTCAGCACGAAACCGGCACCAAGGAATGCCCCAAGAGACTGAAACCAGCAAGGATGCTTCAGCCGCCACCCGCCCGCAACAACGCAGAGAAGAGGCCGTCTCGATTGGACGGCCTCCCCAAGATCTACAATAATCGCTGGTTCTACTCCGAGGACAGTGACTCATCGAGCCGCAGCCAGTCCAGGAGCCGGTCTGGGTCCGGAACCCGAGCCCGGCAACAACAGGCACAACCACCACAAATTCGGACACCGCCCACACCGATGCCGAGGAAGAAGAAGCAGCAGCAACCCGCCCAAGACACAACGAAGCAGGTGAGCTGGGAAGGCAAGGGCAAGGACTCCCCTGCTCCTCAAACAGACCCCCGAATCCCTAAATTACAAGCTATTATAAAAGCGCAAAATGCTAAGATAGCAGAACAAGACGCGAAGCTCACAGCGCTTATGGCCAAACTTGAACAAGTAATTAAACACAACACCGCGCCGCCACCAGCCACACCCCCACAGCAACCCAATGAAGTAGTGACACACCAAAAGCTACAGCGAACACTACAGGACATGGAGAAGACACTAGTCAGCTCTCTCATCGAAAATGTCACCCAACTATTCAGCGCGCTTCAAGCAAAAATCGAGAACATAGCTGCCAACCTCACGCAGGTAACTGCTACACAGAACCAACACTCCAACTCCATACAGGCGCTCCAGACTCAACGCCGAAAACGCGCCTCGTCATGCGAACAAGGCCCCTCCCGCAATCGCAGCCGTGCCAATTCCATCGGGAGCGATTCAAGCCCGCCAGCCCACCTAGTCACCCAATATGGCCCCAAACCATAAGCCAAACACTACTGAACACATCGAAGTATGGCAGTGGAACTGCAGAGGTTTCAGAAGAAAACAGGGTCTCCTGAAGCAATACCTCTGCACCACCCCCGTAAGACCTGACATTATCTGCCTGCAAGAGATAGGGGCCGACAGAACCCCTACGCTAGCCGGCTACTACACGATCCACCAACCCCACATGGCGAAGGTTGCAATCCTCGTCGCAAAAGACATCACTGTTATCGAGCACTCGTTGTCAGAACCGGAGGTTGAGCACTTAACCATAGAGATCGTACCCAACAAACGGGGCCGAAAGAGCACGTTCGTGGTTAACACGTACAAGCCACCAAGGCCGGCGAAGGCCGATTTCACCAACCTCCTTTCCGAAGCCAGTCGACTGGCGCAAGCAAACCAGCTTATTGTAGTCGGGGACTTCAATTCGCCTCACCGGGACTGGGGGTATCAGTCAAACTCAGCAAGAGGAGTGACAGTCGCGCGAGCAATAGAATCCCTACGAATGGAACTCCTTACCGACCCTCTATATCCGACCAGGGAAGGCAACAGTGTCACCCGTGACTCATGCCCCGACCTCACCCTGATCAAGAACGTCGCCGAGGCCACGTGGACGAACCTAGGAGAAACCCTGGGCAGCGACCACTGTATACTCAGCACGTCCATATCATCTAGCAAAATTAGAAGACATCTGGGTGCCGCCCATATCACTGACTGGCCCAAATTCCGCAATGCACCCGTCCCGTCAGGTCCAATCCAGTCGATACACGTCTGGAGCGAGGACATCAGACAGGCATACAAGACAGCCACAGAAACAATACACCGCACACCGGAAGCCCCAGAGGTAGACCGCCACCTTCTCAAGCTATGGGAAAAGCGCAACCGGCTCGTGGGAAGATGGAAAAGGCAACGGCTAAACAGATCCCTCCGCCTGCGGATTGCACAGCTCACAGAGGGCGCTCAGACATACGCCACCAACCTAGCACAGCAAAACTGGCAACAGTTTTGTGAGTCACTGCGGGGAACGCTGGGAACCTCCCGTACGTGGGCAATCCTGCGGAACCTCATCGACCCCTCTAAATCAAAATCTGAATCTACACGCACCCTGAAGCGCATTGCTCACCTCTTTCCGGGAGACAACGTAGCCCTACTTCTTGCTCTAAGGGACAAATACATCGGCACCAGCACCGCGCCACCCTGCTCTGCGACCTATCAGGGTGAGGAAAATCCGGCACTCGACGCTCCCATCTCCGAATCCGAGGTGTACGCCGCAGTACGATCGTGCACACGAAATACTACGGCTGGAGCGGACAAAATTAACAACGCCATGATCCGCAACCTGAGCAAGGCACAGATCAGGGACCTCACCAAGTACCTGAACGACTCGCTCTGGGAGAAGAATGAAATTCCCTCCGAGTGGAAACACTCGGAAATCATAGTAATCCCGAAACCGGGCAAGAAGCCGGCAGTGGAAGCTCTACGACCTATATCTCTCACATCGTGCCTGGGCAAGCTCTACGAGCGAGTCGTCCAGACGCGCCTTCAACACTACATAGAAGATAACGACCTTTTTCATCCATCCATGATTGGCTTCCGGTCGGGCCTGTCGACACAAGACGCCTTCCTTCTCCTGAAGGAGGAAGTACTCTCTAACATCCCGAGGGGTGGCGAACACCTCATTATGGCGCTGGATCTAAAAAGCGCGTTTGATAACGTGTCTCACGAGGCAATACTCTCCGAGCTCAGCAATCTCAACTGTGGCGAGCGCACCTTCCAATATGTCAAGACTTTTCTGTCCAACCGAACGGCAACAATAGGAATGGGTGACACGAGATCGGACCCTCAAGACATGCCCAACAAGGGCACACCACAGGGATCGATCATCTCCCCGCTCCTATTCAAAGTCGCCATGATCGGCGTCGCAAGGGCTCTGCAGCAGGTTCCGAACATCGGATACACCCTGTATGCGGACGACATTACGATCTGGACAAACACCGGCTCTCTAGCCGAGAAGGAAGACACACTCCAAGCGGTAGCAATCTGCGTCGAAACAGAGGCCATTCGATGTGGACTCCACTGCTCCCCCGACAAATCCGAAGTGATCCGCATACAGGGACATCACTACAAATCGCCAGGCAACCTAAACATCCTCCTACATGGGGTCCCAATCCGGGAGGTACCACTCATCCGGATCCTGGGCCTCTGGCTGCAGAGCGACGGAAAGGCCAACCACACACTCCAACTGCTCAAGACTACAACACAGCAGATCTCTAAGATGATCCGCCGGGTGGCCAGAAACAGAAAAGGCATGCGGGAGGAGGACACGATCCGTTTGGTGCAGGCACTGGTCATCAGCCGCCTTTCCTACGGGCTCCCTTACCTCACCCTGCTCCGAGCAGACTTCAACAAAGTTAATGCGATGATACGCGTAGCCTACAAGAACGCCCTCGGTCTCCCACCGTACACATCCAACGTCAGCTTGGAAGCTTTGGGACTAAATAACACGTTCGAGGAAATTCAGGAGGCGGTCCTCCTGACCCAGAGAGAACGCCTCCTGTCCACAGCGACAGGCCGACACATCCTAAAGCGCATCGGCTACCCGGCGGACCTTGACGCCATCCAGTCGACCACAAACATTCCGACATCGTACCGAGCCAGAGTACACGTGGCCCCGCTCCCAAAAAATATGTCACAATCCCACAACGAAGGCAGAAGAAACGCCCGAGTGGACTACCTCAAACGCACAGTGGGACGGAGCCCGAGGACGGTGTACGTGGACGCTGCCCTATATAAGGATGCATCGAACGCAGCAGCAGCCGTGGTGGTGGACTCTTCTTACGAAGAAGTCTCCAGCATCTCCATCCCGCACTGCACCGTCACAGAAGCGGAAGCTGCGGCGATCGTGCTGGCCGTTCAGTACGGGGACGCGACCAACCGAGAACTTCAAGTAATAACCGACTCCCAAGCGGCGTGTCGGCTCCTTCTTGCAGGCAGAATACCTCAGAAATTAGCTAGGTTCACGACTAATCCATTGGCTAGAAATTCATCGCTCAAACATCAGATCACGTGGGCTCCGGGGCACTCGGGGCTGGAGGGTAACGAGGCCGCGGACAGGCTAGCTCGAGGTCACACAAACCGAGCGGCCACAATCCTCGATCCCACTACTACCCTCCCCGTACCCGCGGCTTACGGCGCGCGAATTCAACACTTGCGCAAACAACGTCAGCTTTACCCCCCACCACACAAGGGGCTAAATGCACAGGAAGCACGGGACTGGAGACAGCTCCAAACCAACACCTTCCCCAACTTACACAAATACAGCATTATCTTCTCAGAACACTACAAAGACGCATGCCCATGGTGCAACGAACGACCCACCGCCTACCACGTCACGTGGGGGTGTACAGGCCCCAAACCGCCAGACATACAAACACAACAACCGGAGGAGCAGTGGGAGGCCACTCTGTCCAGCCCCGACCTAGCAACCCAGCGCGGACTGGTAATCCAGGCGAGAGCGGCAGCCAAGGCCACTGGGGTCTTGAAATGAAGACTCCACTCGATGTACATTTTCCTCCGTATTTATTTTCTGTGTGAATAAACGTTTTCTACTACTACTACTACTACTGCGGCGTATATATCCGCTCGCTGCCAGCGTTTTGACGGTCGTTGTCTGCAGTCATTTAGTGTGATCTATTCATGTTTGTTTGTGCGCGCTCACACCACGCTTCTTCAATCAGTTAGTAATAGTCGGGCCACATTTTCCAACGCACGCTACACATGCAATGCTGCCCGGGTCGGCAGTGCAGCGCTACAGGTGTGTCCCTTCGCACGCGCTGCCCACGGGAAGCGCTTCTCAGCAACACCACCGTTTCACACGCGCCTTCTCGTGGTCATCGAGTCTCTCTTCATGTCGGTCTACTTACGCCGCAGCACACCTGCTTACTTAATCAGCTCATGTTTACTACAATTCATATTGCTACCAAAGCCGCTCACCTTACGTCGTATGACATTGCTGTGTTGCTATCGCATTCATCGCTTCGCCCTTAGGGCGAAACTGTGACATTTTTTTTTATTTTCGCGCTCTCTCAGCAAGTGTAGCAATGCTATTCGGAGCACAGTCATGTATGGCATTGGCTTGTCTTTTCAAATTTGAAAGAAAGGGTGATAAGAGATGAAGGACCGCGGGCACTGATCACCTGAAGTGGCCCGCAACCGAAGGAGGAAGTTGCGGACAGGAAATGGGATTCCGATAAAATGAAAAGGTTAACTTAAAAATGTTCCATGCAAGGTTTCTCACTGACGCGTCATTACCTCCTAGTTTATCAATTCTACTTTTATTGCGATAGCAATTATATGGACACTTAAACCGGATTTCTGCCGTCGGCGTCGCCGTCGTCGTCGCCGTCGCCGTGAGGTTCCGTATAGATAAAATCTTCTACTCTGCCAACAACCGCGCTCGTCGCTCGCCCGCACCGTCTCTTATCTTCACACGGCTCTGACCTTTGTATGCATTCGCCGCTCAGTTTCCGTTGAAGCGATAGACCGCACGTACCTTCGCCCGCTGCGGCGTATGCGCTTGCTGCCAGCGTTTTGACAGTCGTTGTCTGCAGTCATTCAGTGCGATCTATTCATGTTTGTTTGTGCGCGCTCACACCACGCTTGTTCATTCAGTTATAATAGTCGGGCCACATTTTCCAACGCACGCTACACATGCGATGCTGCCCGGATCGGCAGTGCAGCGCTACAAGTGTGTCCCTTCGCACGCGCTGCCCACGGGAAGCGCTTCTCATCAACACCACCGTTTCACGTACACGCGCCTTCTCGTGGTCATCGAGTCTCTCTTCATGTCGGTCTACTTACGCCGCAGCACACCTGCTTACTTAATCAGCTCATGTTTATTACAATTCATATTGCTACCAAAACCGCTCACCTTACTTCGTATGATATTGCTGTGTTGCTATCGCATTCATTGCTTCGCCCTTAGGGCGAAACTGTGACATTTTTTTGTGTGTGTGGCGGCAACCTCAAGAAAGGGGAGCGTCCGCTTCCACACTTGTGTGGTGTTGAACAAATTGTGGGCGGTGATGTGACAGTGAAAGCCAAGCGCGTGTCGGAGGTGTCCAACAAGATTGTATACGACACCGAGTTAGAGGTACACACCGTGTTCAGTAATTTAGTCACTTTTATTTCTCTATGATGCAGTGACAAAGCGGTCATGCATGCTTGCAGAGATGTGCAGAGACGGTGACGATTGCTGTTGGTTTCGTTGGCAGCTGGGCGCGCACGCACGGTTGCTCTGATTTTGGCTCCCAGGGAGTGGCATCAGCACTGTCAGCACAGAAAGAACACATGCATTAGGCACCAATAAGCCAATAACATTATTTAACGATGTAAGTACTACATATGCGCATAATGCCTTATATCATGCTGTATAAATATTTAATGTATATCATGCCTTATTCAATGCAGATGTTAGAGTCATGGCAACTCATTGCATTATTGAGCAAAGTATCTTTTCACTGGTCATGAGAAATCACCCCTGCAAACTGCTCCGCGAAATGAACCCAGATCACGGTAACCAGCGATTACCTTGGGACCAGCAGCACGAGCGCAAGAATTAGCGATAAATGCCTCATCAAAGCAAATCTAGTTTCTTGTCGGGCCAATCCCCGCTGCAGCTAAATTAAGCTCCCATCGATGGCCGGCTACTACACGAAACGAAGATTCTTGGCAGGAAGAATAAAGCAGGAAGAATGTGTAAGGTGGCAATTACTTTAAAGTATGCTTGGATATTGTGAACCTAGAAAGCTTCAACAAACATAACGCGCGCGTCTCGGGCAGCTGCTTTGCGATCTGCCGCTTACCGACGCATGCGATGACCACAGCTTGCATTAAATACGGATTACCACCACACAAAAGACAAGTAACGTGCGGCCCCTTTTGTTGCCTGCACAACTAGGAATTCAAGTTGCAGCGTTTGGAAAAAGGATATAATTATCTTGAGCTCGTCTTTCGCGATCGCGAGTGAACGAACAGTATACAATCAATTCGTGGGTTTTACGTGCCAAAAGCAAAATCATTATGAGGCACGCTGTAATGGAGGGTCTCGATCAGGAGTAAATTTGACCACCGGGGTACTTTACCGTGCACAAAAATGGTACACGTAACAAGCGTATTCTTGCATTTCGCGCCCATCGAAATGCGGTCGCCGTGGCCGGGAATCGAGCTCGCATCGTCGAGCTTAGCGGCGCTACACGTATGCATTTACCGCTAAGCTAACACGGCGGATGTCACTGTACGATTCAACTACGCGATACGTCTAAACAAGCGGCCATGCGCTAAATACAGGCACATTACTATTGCGTTTTTATCGAGCGGCCGTGATATTGCACGCGAATGCGAAAGTACGTCACTTACTTGACTCGGCGCACCGCAGTTATCCACGCTTGTCGTCTGTCCTTCTCGTACCACCTCCCCGGAATTCTGTAGGACTTCACGATCGGCTTTCGACCTTTCAAGGCTCTTGTGGCAATCAACAACACAGCAGTATTGCGTGCCACCTTCCCTGGTTGACGAGGTCGCGCTCGCCGTTGCGAAAAGAACGCGCACGATCGCTCGCGCCGTAGAGAATACGGGCGCGCGCTGGCCCAGCGGCGACCTTCGACACTTCCATCCTTCCGCCAGGGGAGCAATCGGCGCTGGTGCCGCGCGGGCAAACTTAAGGTTGCCTCGTCTATAAACGCCTCCGCTGTTCCCTGTGCCACATATTCTATAATTTGGTGCCGGCGAACCCGGGAGGCGACAGCCGGTAGCTAGCGTCAAGGGACTTCGCTGGTGGCTGCCGAGTGGAACAACCGCCACGAACCACGGAGGCAGACGAATCAGCTGACCGCCATGGATACGCTCAAGGTGAATATGACCATGCGAAGCGCCCAGAAAACCAAGATCATTCAAGAGGCAAGTGCGCTGCTAGAAAACAACGCCGCGACAGCGCGACAGATTGACTCTATTTACGAGCGGCTCAAGAACAATAACGATGGACTGAAGAAGATTAATGATGAGATAGAAAGTCACATAAGTGACGAGGCATTCGAGGCGAATTAAGCTACCGTGATTGATCATGACTATGCGACCTGCATCTTAGCCGAGCTCCAGAGCAAACGCCGCCAGCATTCCGAAACTAATTCATCGTCATGACCTATCGAGGTTCGCGACATGCCGGCGGCCATGGGACATTCTGAAAGGCCAGGAGCCAACTTGCCGAAGCTGGTAATTAATGCTTTCGCCACCGGGGATCTTTGCAAGTGGAACTAGTTATAGGAGCAATTCGACCAGATCATCAACCGAAATGGAAATCTTACAGCTACCAAGAAATTTAACTGCCTGAGGTTATTTTTGAAAGGAAAAGCGGCGGCAGCTATAGCGGGGTTGCCTACCACCGAAGCGTGTTACGTTGACGTGTTGGACAAGCTGTAGGGACGTTTAGGCGATAAGAAACGATTGCAGTAGGAGTATTTCTCAAGGCTTCGAAGGCTCACCCCTGTGCGTTCTTGTAATGAAGTGACAAAACTTCACAAGTCGTACGACACGGCTCATTAACAGCGGGGACTGGAGGCGCTTCGCGTTAGCAAGTCGTCTTTCTCGTCGATGCTATCGACGTTCTGCTCAGGGCTATTCCCACATCACATCGTCGTAGCGTATCACAGATCTTGCGCTGCTCAAGCTGCAAGTTCCGCCAATGACAACGTTCAGCATGCCACGGATCTAAAGCGTCTGCTTCAGTTTGTCTCTATTGAACTAGAAAGCCTAGAAAGGGGGGATTTTGGGGAGCAAAAAGGATACGACGAGGCGGCTCATTCTAAAGACAATAAGAGTCGTTGCTTTGACAGTGCGATCCCAACGTCATCAGTGCTTTATAACCAAGCTTCCAAAACCCCTCCGGATACGGGCTGCACTCAACGTTGCTAGACTAGTTGGGCTGCACTTTCTGCAAGTCAACGCAGCATTTGACGGAGTCTTGCCGTACAGACCTACCGCTGTCACAGAAGAAGAAGCTTCTCTCCGCCGACAAGCGGTGCTTTCGATGCACCAGTAAAGGACACCGTGCAAGGGATTGCAGACGGCAAATTGCGTGCTCCGACTGCTCAGGTCGCAATGCGTCCAGTATATACGACCCAGATAAGATAAACCGAAAGGCCCGTGACGCCGTGAAAGGCAGCAGTACGACTGTATGTGCATCTACAACTGAGACCAACGAAAGGGGGGACACTTTGATGTGCGTGCTCCTACAGAGTTTCCGAGCATGGGCAGTGACCGATTATTCATGTCGTTACATCAGAGGCGTGTTCGACGGAGGAAGTGAACGCACGTTCGTAACAGAACCTCTTTCGAGGCGTTTGAAGTTGAGGTGTCTTGGTTTTGCTATCATAGCAATCAGCACTTTCGCCAATGTGAGCAGTTGCACACCGAAAAGACTTCGCACCGTCGAACTTCACCTCCGAAGTCAGCACTCCGTCGTCGAAGTTGCATTGAGAGCCATCGAGATTCCCCACATTTGCCAAGACATATCAGCCAGTACGATGACTTCGTCGTTCGTCACATCGTTCAAGAAAACCGGACACGATATTGCCGATGAACTGATGCGCCCATCCATTGAGAGAGAAAACGGAATAAGTGTGCGATTGACTCGGACCAGATGTGGGCGGTTATGACAGGTGAACTCTCCAGACCTGGAGACGAGTGTGGCGCCGTACTATGAGTGCTGCGCCGCACCCGGCCTTCCCGCGACGAAAGAAGAATGCGACGCGTGTGACGTCAGCATCCGCCCCGTCTCGTTCCTGCCGACGAAGTGCCCCAAAAGGTATTTAAGGCAGAACCGGCCCTTCGTGAGAGAGAGTCGCCACCAGCCGCCCCGTCGGTCTGAAATATTACATAACGCTTTCGTCTCCTCTTCATTCGCTCTAAGAGTCCGTCTCTCGTCGCCGACCCCGGGTCGCAATACGAGGAATCACTTATCGCTATGAACTCAGAGTTCGGATGTACCTTTCAAGAGAGCACCGAGCACTCGTTGTCAAAGGCAGTTAACTTCCGGTTCATGGTATGCGTTTTGAAGACGCAGGTAGAGGTTGATGACCAGCTAATCCGTTCATTTTGGGAATTGGAGAGTATCAGTATATCCGATAATGCGAACCAGGATTAATATGAGCTCAACTAGGCAGCACTGCGAGAAAACGATAGAGCTATGAGGTGGCAGATACGAAGTGTCATTGCCTTGGAAAACAGGGTTTGAGCTATGTGATAACAAGGAAGTCGCCATTACAAGACTAAAGACACTTTTGGACCGCTTGTTCTGCATGTGAGGGTCTTCTACGGACTTACGACGCCATGATTCCTGACTATCTACTAGCCGGTCATGCGGAAGTCGCCAAAAACCCATCTCGAAATCCGGTGAGGGTTTATTACATGCCACATAAAGAAGTTGTCCGAGAACAAGCGTCTTCGTCTTCGAAGCGTCGTCAAGAGCACGGGGATGCAAGTTGCTTAACGAGTGCTTGGAAAAGGGCGACAACTTATATGAGGACCTCGTCAAAATATTACCACGCTTTAGGACGCACCCTATCGCCATAGTGGCAGATATTGAGAAGGCCTTCCTTCAGATTTCAATACAAGAAGACAGAGATGCCTTTCTATTTCTGTGGTTCGAAGATGGTGATGTTGCTGAGTTTCTGCGTAAGGAAGCGCAGGAAAGGAGGATGACCAGAGTACCTTTTAGAGCAACATGCAGCCCATTTGTGCTGACGGCAACCATTCTTCACCACGTAAGAGCTCCATCGAGTATGTCGTCGACCACCAAGACCTTGGGCGAGTCGTTTTACATCGACGATTTAGTCACAGGAGCTGATACGGACGACGAAGCTGCCTAGTTTTGTAGAGAGGCGCAAGAGCTAATGCTCTCGGCAGGAATGAATCTTCTCAAATGGACGACAAACTGTAGTGAGCTTATGAGCACGTCGGAAAGCGAGCACCGCTCAACCAGCCAAGAGATGGTTGTACTTCGTGAAGCCTCGGTTAAAGTACTGGGCAATGCGTGGAGCCCCAAGAGCGAGTAGTTCAGCATCTCTTTGGTCAATCTTCTTGATTTTCTTAAAGAAAAATCGGGTACGAGAAGGTTCGTCTTACAAGCAACATCAGGAGGGTTCGATGCGATGGGATTCATCGCGCCGTATACGGTGTCCGTGCGAATATTGTTTCATAAGATCTGGACCCGTCGAATTGACTGAGACGAGTGTCTGCCCGCAGATTTACGAACAGATGGCAATACTGGGTAAGACAATTGAAAAAGCTGCAATCAATTAGGATACGGCGTTACATCGGCAGCAGCAAAGAGGAACTGCCCCACGTACTAGAAGTGCACGTCTTTTGGGATGCAAGTCCGTTCGCATATGGCGCAGTGGCCTACGTAGTGTCTGACCGAGCAAGACGACACCAGTTACTCATCGCAAAGTGATGCCTTGTTCCAATCAAGACGCTAACTTTGCCTCGTCTAGAACTTCTGGGAGCACTGATTGGTGCAAGGTTGATGAACTTCGTATCCAGTGCACTTACGGACTTCCAGCTACGCTACACTATGTGGACGTATTCGGCGATAACATTATCGTGGCTTAGGGGTGATGCACAGAAATAGAAAAAGTTCATTCGTAACACAGTCACTGAAATCGAAGAGCGAACCGAGCCTTCCGCTTGGAAGTATCGCCCTGGTACTGAGAATCCTTCCGACCTGTTGACACGAGGCATATCTGTTGACCAAATAGCTACGAGCAGCTTGTGGCGGCATGGGCCTCACTGGCTTCAGACACTTGAGCACATATGGACATCACAACCACTACAAACAGCGTACAACGAAGAAGTCGTCTATTGTGAAAAGGTCACCGTTTAGGTGTCACCACTGATGTCACGATTCCGCTAATTGTAATGGAGCATTACATTATTATTATTAAATTATGGGGTTTTACGTGCCAAAACCAGTTCTGATTATGAGGTACGCCGTAGTGGGGGACTCCGGAAATTTTGACCACCTGGGGTTCTTTAACGTGCACCTAAATCTAAGTACACGGGTGTTTTCGCATTTCGCCCCCATCGAAATGCGGCCGCCGTGGCCGGGATTCGATCCCGCGACCTCGTGCTCAGCAGCCCAACACCATAGCCACTGAGCAACCACGGCGGGTGTAATGGAGCATTACAATAGACTTGATAAGCTGCTGAGAGTTACATCATTGGTGCTGAGATTCGTCCATTGCTGCATACATAATGGCAGTGATAAAGAAACTGGTCCCCTCACGGCAGCGGAGCTATCGAGATCCGAACAATACTAAATTCGACGGGTACAAGATGCGTTTTTCAACGTAGAGCTTAAAGCTACCTCAAAAGGGCGTTCTATTGACACAACGTCACACCCATCGCAGGCTTCAACCCATTTCAGGACGAAGATAGTGTCACGTAGTAACAGTCGGAAAACTGTGTATCACGAAACTGATTCTTTATTGAGCGAACCTCTGCCCACAAAAGCAACCTACACTCGAAGCACAACGATAGCAGCGAACACAGTCTGCGATCGTCGAAATAGCGATGCCTTATGACCTATTCTATACTATAGTCTTATCATCCACCGCTCACGGCCGGCTGATCCCGTTGATAACGCGAGCGGACCGTCGCTCTGACCACTGACAAAGCGCGATAAGCGCGAAAAGGCATTATTACCGGAAAGGCATCGCTACAAGATACCGGCCCTGAACAGCAGCGAAACGCGTCGGCTTTTATACATGCGTAATCGAAGGCTCCAGAGTAATCCCTGGTACCCGCGTGTCTTCCAGAAAGTACTAGACAATTCGTGTCGCTCATATACAATCATATTACATAAGCGTCGGTGACAACAGACAACGGATAGAAGCATCGATAATGTTCGAGAAACTTCCGATACATACAGGCGCGTTCTGGCCTAGCGATAACGTTTAACATTTGTTAGCCGGTGAAAAGCGGTCACCGGTGAAAGATAAGTACACGTGTCAATACCCTCCCCTTAAAAGCATCGTCCCGATGCTACAAACACGAAAGGGAAAAGAAAACCACGCGTAATAAAGAAAAAAAACAACAACAACAAAGCAAGAAAGTACCTAAGTTCGTCAGCGGGCGTAGAAAGGCTTAAGACGCACCTCGTGAATGACTTCAGGTCGTGCGCGGCGCCGCTGTGATTGCGAAATGCCGTCTGGCACGACCTCATAGTCCAGTGCGCCAATACGTCAGATGATCTCATAGGGTCCGAAATAGCGACACAACAGTTTCTCGCTAAGTCCTCGTCGGCGTATCGGAGTTCAGACCCCAAACACGGTCGCCGGGCTTGTACTCGACGTAGCGTCGTCGAAGATTGTAGTGCCGGCTGTCGGTCCTCTATTCGATCCCGCGACCTCGTGCTCAGCAGCCCAACACCATAGCCACTGAGCCGACTGAGCAACCACGGCGGGTGACGAAAACACTGGCAGCGCTGGAAGCGCGCCCCCCTCTGCACCTTACTTGTAGACGTTCCGCGGCGCTGAACACATGCTTTGTGTCACTTTTTCTGAAATAGAATTATGTCATAAGGTCAGGAAGCAGCATGTCTTCTCCGCTCTACGATTCCACGGCGACTGCAGAAGTGGCACCTTGCGTTCTCTCCCGCGTTACGGTGCGCGCGCGGTCGAAGCGAGCGAACGAGCAGGCAGGCAGACAAAAAAGGACGCGCATGCGCAGTACGTGCTCTCGAACTTAGGCGCGCAGTCGTCAGAAGGCGCAGCGATGCAGTTTAGTCTAAAATCCCGATATAAGAAAAGTACCGCCATCCTTTGATAAACGCCGCTTCTCTCTCTCCCGTATCTCGGATTGGACGATGATAGCGCGCGCTTTTCACTTCTTTATATTTTCTTTTTTTCCGCCTCAGAGCCATGTTGAAAGTCCTCTGTGCAGTCGCAGTCGCCGGCGGCAGCGCGCGCCCGGCCTGAAATCTTCAACGTGGATTTCTAGGTGCGCCACCGTCGACTTGCTTTCGCAAGCAAAAAATAAATAAAAAAAAAACAAGCGCTTTAGGAGAGGAAACGGCGGAGGAAAGAGTAGATGGCGGTACTTTTCTTATATAGAGAGTATAGTTTAGTCGCCGCTCCCGTGGTCTCTAAAATTTTGCACTCGACTGTACATTGCCAGCATGTCGGCGATGGTCTTATTTAGGCGCTCGGTGAGGCCATTCGTCTGCGGGTGGTAGGCGGTGGTCCGGCGATGGCTTTTCTGACTGTATCGAAGGATGGCTTGAGTTAGATCTGCCGTAAAGGCCGTACCTCTGTCGATGATGAGGACTTCTGCGGCACCGTGACGCAGGAGGATGTTCTCAACGAAGAATCTGGCTACCTCGGTGGCACTGTCTTTGGGCAAGGCTTTTGTTTCGGCGAAGCGGGTGAGGTAGTCCGTAGCTGCGACGATTCATTTATTCCCGGACGTCGACGTCGGGAAAGGCCCCAGTAAGTCCATCCCAATCTGCTGGAACGGTCGGCGAGGTGGTTCGATTAGCTGTAGAAGTCCGGCTGGCCTTGTCGGCGGTGTTTTGCGCCGCTGACAGTCTCGGCATGTCTTTACGTAATGGGCGACGTCGGCAGTGAGGCAAGGTCAGTAGTATTTTTCTTGTATCCTCGCGAGCATGCGAGAAAAACCGAGATGTCCAGCCGTTGGGTCGTCATGGAGAGCTTGCAGAACCTCTGGGCGTAATGTTGAGGGTATCACGAGGAGGTAGTTGGCTCGGAGTGGCGAGTTCTTCTTTAGGACAATGTTATTTTGCAATAAAAACGACGCCAATCCACGCCTGAACATCTTCGGCACAACGACGGTTTTTACCTTCCAGATAGTCTACAAGGATCCTTAGTTCCGGGTCGGCTCGGTGTTGCTCGGAGAAATCGTCGGCACTGCTCGGTCCCAAGAAAGTATCGTCATCCTGGTCGTCCTGTGGCGGGGGTTCGACGGGGGCGCGAGACAAGCAGTCGGCGTCAGAGTGCTTTCGCCCGGACTTGTAAACGACAGTAGTGTCGAATGCTTGAAGTCTCAGACTCCATCGTGCGAGGCGACCTGATGGATCCTTTAAGTTATAGCTAGCCAACACAAGGCGTGGTGGTCGCTCACAACTTTGAAGGGCCTGCCATAAAGGTAGGGGCGAAACTTTGATGTAGCCCAGATGATGGCGAGGCACTCCTTTTCTGTTGTGGAATAACTTGCTTTCGCCTTCGACAGTGACCGGCTAGCGTAACTTACAACCCCTTCTAGTCCGTCAGTCCTCTGCAAAAGCACGGCGCCGAGTCTTACGCTGCTTGCGTCGGTTAGGACTTCGGTATCGGCGTTATCGTCGAAATGCGTAAGTATTGGCGGCGATTGCAGGCGTCGCTTCAGTTCTTCAAATGCTTCCATTTGCGGCGCCTCCCACTTGAACTCGACGTCGGCCTTTGTGAGGTACGTCAGTGGTTCGGCGATCCGTGAAAAGTCTTGGATGCAGCGCCTGTAATAGGCGCACAGTCCAAGAAATCTACGCACTGCCTTCTTGTCGGCGGGCGGAGGAAAGTCAGTGATGGCCGCAATTTTCTGTGGGTCAGGGCATACTCCAGACTTTTTGATTACGTGGCCCAAAAACAAGAGCTTCTCATTAGCGAATCGACACTTTTCTGGCTTTAATGTAAGTCCGGAGGTCTTGATTGCTTGAAGAACTGTTTCAAGGCGCCGGAGGTGTTCTTCGAAGCTTGAGGCAAACACAACGACGTCGTCCAAGTAGACGAGGCATGCCTGCCACTTCAAGCCTACTGTAGTTCAAGTACTGTATCCATGGTGCGTTGGAAAGTCGCAGACGCCGAGCAAAGACCAAACGGCATGATCTTGAACTTGAGCAGTCCGTATGGTGTTATAAAGGCAGTCTTCTCCCGGTCCCGCTCGTCGACTTCAATTTGCCAGTACCAGGTTTTCAGGTCGATCGACGAAAAATACTTTGCGTTGTAGAGTCGAACCAAGGCGGGTATACGTCCTTCTTCGTCGAACCGAGGGTATACGTCCTTCTTCGTGATTTTGTTGAGGCGACGATAATCGACGCAGAAACGGAGGGTTCCATCCTTCTTGTTCCCTAACACCATGGGGGATGCCCACGGACTCTTGAACGGCTGGACAATGTCGTCGCGCAGCATTTCGTCTGCTTGTCGCCTTATTGCCTCGCCTTCGCGCGCCGAAACTCAGTACGGGCTCTGACGGAGTGGGCGGACATATTCGTCGGTTAGAATGCGGTGCTTGGCGACAGGGGTTTGTCGAATTTTTTATGATGACGAGAAGCAGTCCTTGTATCGGAGGAGCCGGGCTTTTAGCTGTTCTTTCTTATGCCTGGGAAGGTTCTCATTTACGTCGAAAGCTGGCTCAGATACTACAGTCGTCGTTGCAGGTTCTCTAGAGTCCATGAAGGCGAAAGCACTGCTGGCTTGTACCATTTCATCGATGTAGGTGACCGTGGTGCCTTTGTTAATGTGCTTGTATTCGTGGCTGAAGTTTGTCGGTGAAGAAAACAGTCGGAAAACTGTGTATCACGAAACTGATTCTTTATTGGGCGAACCTGTGCCCACAAAAACAAGCTACACTCGAAGCACAACGATAGCGGCGAACACAGTCGGCGATCGTCTAAATCTCATCAGCGGCGAAACGCGTCGGCCTTTATACATGAGTAATCGAAGGTTCTAGAGTAATCCCTGGGGACCGCGTGTCTTCCAGAAAGTACTAGACAATTCGCATCGCTCATACAATCAGATTACATAAGCGTCGGTGACAACAGACAACGGATAGAAGCGTCGATAACGTTCGAGAAACTTCCGATACATGCAGGCGCGTCCTGCGCCTAGCAATAACGTCTAACATTTGTTAGCCGGTGAAAAGGGGTCACCGGTGAAAGATAAACAAGTACACGTGTCAATAGGATACTACGGATTGGTGGGTGTTTAATGCGGACGCAATCTTTGGAAGGTGTCAATCATCCGATTATACTGGCAAGCAATCACAACTTTTCAAAGCTAATCGCAATCAAAGCCCACTGCGAAGTACTACACGGAGGTGTGTGAGATACACTGACGCTCTTGAGAGACCGTTTCTGGATGTGCAAAACACGAAGACTGGTGAACAAAGTAACCAACGAATGCTAATTGTGCAAACGTTCCACCGTTCCACCAGGCAACGCTCCTGTAGCTCCTCTCGCAACGAGCATCGGGTAAGATCAGCACACGCGTTTCAAGTTGTCGGAGTGGACTTCGTAGGACCTGTCTTCGTAAGGACACCGTTAAGAGAAACGAAGAACTACGTTGGTCTGTTCACGTGTGTAGCTTCAAGAGCGATTCACTTGGAACTTGTGTCCAGTATTACATCTGAAGCATTCTTGATGTCCTTGCGTCGCTTTTACGCCCCACGAGGCCTTCCCTAGGTCATCTATTCTGACAATGCGAGGGCCTCCAAGAAAACGTCATGGGATCTGCAAAAGCTTTGCAAAATGCCGTTACAACACGATGTCGCCAGACACCTGAGCAGTAAAGGCATCTAATAGAAGTTTATTGGGCCAAGGGCTACATGGTGGGGTGGATGGTGGGAACTGCATGTAATAACAATAAAGACACCGCTTCGCAAGATTCTTCGAAAAAAAGGCCTCAACTTCGAAAAACTCATGACGGTACTCGCAGAAGTTGAAGCCGTCACCATATCTAAACCACTTACTCTCATTGAGTCGGAAGATGGCGAACCATGCGCACTGACTCCGGCCGATCCGTTATTGGCCGTAGGTTCACGACGATACCACAAGGCAACATCGAGGAAACGGAGATGTCAACGCGTACGGAGGCCCTCCGGAGATTTCAGTGCAGAATCGCCTGACCGAAAACTTTTGGAAACGATGAACCAAAAAGTACAAGATCAGCTCACTTCTGTGACAAACAGGGCAAAAACAAAGTTCGGGAAGACGTTGTTGTACTTGTACGTACATGCTGAAAACCTTCAACGACGAATGTGGCAACCCGCAAGGGTTATTCAAGTCTACGGAGGAGAAGAAGGACACGTTCGCTCTTGCAAGATAAAGCGACAAGACGGCCTTGTTACAACAAGGGCCACCCAAAGACTCAATCCGCTAGAACTATAGGCGTGACCGCACTTCGCAGCCGGGAATGTGTTGAAACTTTAGAAACTTTATTGAAATGGTAAAGATATTGAGGAGGGGTGGTCGGAGCCTCTCAGTCCAGGGCCCCACTGGCCTCTGCCACCTGCCTGACCTGGCTAATTAAAGACTTTCGTCTTGCCAGGTCGGAGCGGGCGAGCTGTGCCTCCCACTGCTCCATTGTGGTACTGGTATTTGGTGCATGAGGGTGCTTAGCGTACCCCCAGGTTACCTGTATTAAGGTAGGTATAGTTCCCGCGTTCTTCCGACAAAAAAGAAGACGACTAGCTTCGGGCGAGGGAGCGCGTTCGAGGAGAGACTGGCAGCCATCTTTGACGTTCTGGGCTCAGGTGGACGCTAATAAATGCCTATCTCAGTCTTAAGTCTTTGTCGGCTGTTCTGTGTGCCACATATTCTATAGTGATGATATATGAGGTTTATTGGCGCAAAGGCCAGCGATAGCCAAAGAGCGCCAAGAGAAATGGTACGATGCAGTTCATAAAGTGGTAAATGACAAATTGTAAATGTAACATGGCTTTATAGATGCCTACAAGCATTCGCTGTGAAGGGCGTAAAGTATATAGACATTACAACAACGACAAGTGATGTGTTATATGACCATGAAAGATTATGCACAAGTGGATAATACAATAAAATGTGTCACTGCCAGTAGGAAAACCGCCTTACCGGGGCCCTCGAGCGCGAGGGCCCAGAGGCATGTTCCTTACAACACCAATACTATCGCAGCAGCACCCTCTAGAGTGAAGGCGTGCTACCATTCTCTTGAGCTGATAACGTGCAACACAACATCATTTAAATAATTAAGCACTGCTTTGATCTCAAAGAACGGTTCTGCGCCGAGAAACAGTGGGGGATACGCTGTTGGTATTAGAGAGAGAGAGAGAGATAATAAACTTTATTGAAAACTGGTTCGGCGGTTTTCCTTCGAGGTAATGCGGGGAGGAAAGTGCATTTTCCGTTCAGGTATTGCGTCCCGCGGCATTCCAGCAAGTCGCGGAGCATGGTCAGCCTCTCACCACATCTACCACAGTTGGGAGGTTCAGCACCAGTCGACTAATAAGAATGGGTACCATGTGTGGGCCCTATTCTCAGTCGACAAAAGAGTCGTGAGTTTGACAGTGACGGCCAGTTCCCCCAAGTGGAATTTAATTACGTTAGGCTTATTCAAGGTTTCGGCATCCCACAAGTGTTGCCAATAGCTCCTCATTATTTTACGTTGGAATGGCTTCAGGTCTGTGGCAGGAACTGCTATGCACCGATTGCTAGCTTTCGTTGCTATGGATTTAGCCATTTCAGCTACTAGCATATTTCCCTCGGCGCCTCTGTGCCCCGGCGCCCGGCATATTACAGCGCGTTGGTTAGATATATAAGTTGTGCATATAGCAGCGAGTAAAGGTTGTTGATTATAGGAGTTTTACTTTTGTGTAATCATTTTAAAGAGAGAGAGATAAATGAGATGGGAAAGGCCGGGAGGTTAACCGGAAGGTAGATATCCAGTTTGCTACCCTGCAATGGGGAAGGGGTAAGGAGAGACAGAAAAATAAAGAAAAATGCACACACATAAAAAGAGAGGGAGATCAGAAGAAAAAAAACACACACACGCACACACACACAAAGGAACTCAGGAGTGTCACAGTCGTTCAAGCAGTCGTTCAAGTTGTCCGTAGGAACCTCAGCAGCGCGCTCATCGCCTTCTGGTGTGAAGACCGCGGGCACTCTAAAGTCCTGTAGGTAAAGGGACATCTACCGGAGAGGCGTTCAAGCGCAGGGACCCACGACAAAGGAGTATGTCCCTCTCGGCAAAGTTCCTTTGCGGGAAAGAAGATCGGGCATCTACTTTTCGAGCCGAAAGGTGTACTCTCGCATACAGCGTGCACAACTCATCAATAGAAGAAAACCTGTTACACCAACTAGGGTGCCCCGCAAGTATTTCTTTTACCTTGGAAAATGTATTAATCTTTAGCGGTAATGCGATTTGTCAAACAGTGAAGATTTACTCTAGCTATACTTTCAAACACCCGCACCATGTCGCTAGCGCCGCCTTGTTGAATTCCGAATAAGCGCATTATAAGCCATCAAAGATGGGGAAAAAATGTTTTTAGGTTCTACAATCATAAATGTAATCTACATGTGCAGCTTCTTGTAAATGTTCTCTCTCTTGATGCTTTGACAAGCAGCGCTTTTTTTTTTTCGGCGTTCATTTGAGGAACCACCTAAGAAGTTAGTGCGCTGCTGTCTGTCATCGGCACAACTCCTTTCTGCAAAGGGTCCTTCGAAGTAACAAAAAGGGGTTTCCTGCAAAGGACTTTACTTTTGCCCGTGTGTCGGGGGTATAAGATCGTCTGTTCAAAAAGCGGCCGGTCGTCGAGGCGCGCCAGTGTCGTCACGAGCGTCTGTCTCTGGGAGCAGACGCTCCCAGAAGTGCATAGCGGGGACAATGACACAGGATATGTTGGATTGTTTCCTCGCTGTCGCAACTATCACAGGTAGCACTGTCAGCTATTCCGATGCGGCAAGCAAAAGCATTCGTAAAAGATACTCCAAGCCACAGTCGGCAGAGAGCAGTTGTCTCGATTCGGGAAAGTCCAGATGGAATATGTAGTCGGGGGGATGGGTCCAAGCGGTGCAGTCGAGTATACCGGAGACCTGGCGTGTTCCACATGGATCGAGTGGCATCACGCGCGAGTATACGAAGCTTTGTTGCTACATCGGTTCTTGAAAGTGGAATGGGTTCCTTCACAGCATTTTCGTGAGCCCTCCTAGCAGCTTCATCGGCCTGTTCGTTGCCCATGATGACGCAGTGGCCTGGGAGCCACTGAAAAGTAATATCATGTCTTTTTTCGACTAGTTGTTGATATATCTGCCTTATTTCAAGCAGTGGGCCTTGTGGTTCACGACGCAGAGCGGATAGCAGAGACTGCAGGGCTGCCTTCGAATCAGTAAATATACTCCATTTTCGTGGTAAATCTTCATGAAGCATGTAAAGGGTGCTGCGAAGTGCAGCAAGCTGCGCAACAGTCCATGTTGTCCGGTGACAAGTTTTAAACTGAAAGGTCACGGCTTTTTCGAGCAAGATCACAGCTCCTGTAGATCCCTCAAGAGTTGTCGAGCCATCAGTGTAAATGTGAAGGTCGTCCTTGTATGTATCGTGCGGCATGAGTAGAGATAGCTGCTTGAGAACTGATGACGAGAGTCCTGCTTTCGTTCGAATCCCTGGTACCGAGAGTCGAACTTGTTGGCGAGCCAAACAACAAGGAGGTGATAGCAGCCTCTCGGCAGGCGTACAATCTCGAGGGAGGCGGTAACGGTACGTCGATATCACCTGGCAAAAGGAGGCATTGGGTCGGTCTTTCGGCAGCGTGGCGAGGCGATGGAAAGGGGCGCGGGCAATGTGCCTGATGTGGGCTCTGAGCACTTCCAATATCATATGAGTTCTCACTGGGTAAATTTGAGTTATTGCAATTGTTTCCGCTGTCGATGTGCATCGTGTCAATCCAAGACAAACCCTTAGTGCCTGCGCCTGAGCACTTTCGATTGTGCGGATGTTGCTTCCGCAGGTATTGCTCAGTACAGGTAAGATGTACCTCAGATATCCGAGAAACAGCGCCCTGTAGAGTTGTAATCATTTTAAAGCTTTCACTGTACTTAAGGAGAACGTGAATATAATGGCTTTTTGTAGCTTTGTTTCCCTCATATGTTTCACAGCCGCCATCACTGCATAGGCTTCTGCAGTGAAGATGCTGGTTTCCCGTTGCAGGATGTCGGATTCTGAAAACGATGAACCAGCAGCTGCATATGAGACGCCAGAATGTGACTTCGAAGCGTCTGTGTAAAATTGCGGGCAAGAGTACTTCCATTGGAGTTTAAGGAAGTGCATAGGAATGTGATTTCACTAATGACATGTCACTCTATCTCCTGCCCAAGCCATGGCGAAAGCGGCTTCGTTGAAGCCATTATTTGATGTGTAAGGAGCTGAACACCCACATCATCACTCAATTTCCTTACAGGCAGTGAGAAGGGCTCTCTCACAGAAGGTCGGTTGTGAAAAAGTGTACTACATTTTGTATCGTTTAACGTAGAATAGCATTAATGCTCGATGTTTGAACTTAATTTCAGAAAGTATGAGAAACTAGAGTATATATGTCCTCTGCAGATCAAGATACCATGCATTTGATTCTGCGTAGAGGCTCTGTATGGGAGTTGGTCTGAAGACACCCGTCGCGAGGCGGATACCTAGATGGTGCACAAGTTCTATCATATTGAGGGCGCTGGGTGTAACAGATTGATAAACTACAGTGCCGTAGTCCAAACGCGAGCCGATAAGGCTCTTGCTCAAGGTCATGAGGCACTTCCTGTCTCTATCCCATGTTGTGTGCGACAGGATTTTCAGAATATTCAGTGTTCTTAGGCATTTACCTTTAATACACTTTATGTGGGAATTAAAGGTAAGCTTTGAGTCTAGAATGATACATAAGAATGTGTGTTCTGAATTCACGGGTAAGCGCTCTCCATGGAGTTCAATGTTGGGCTCTGGGACCAGGCATCTCTTGTAAACAAGATGCAGGAGTTCTTTTGGGGCTTTAGCCTAAATCCATTCTCATTAGCCAATTTGGACAGTTTGTTCAGGCCTAGCTGAACATGTCGCTCACAGATGGAGAAGTTACATGACTTGAATCCTATCTGCACGGCACCAGCATATGAACAATAAAATAAACTCTGCGGAATATGAGAACAATAAGAATTCATTTTAACAATAAAGATGGTGCAGCTAAGTACACCACCCTGCGGAACTCCAGTTTCCTGTACAAATTTCCAAGACAAAGGTTTCCAGTTCTGACACGTAATGGCCTGTTAGAACGGCAGCTTTCAGTTAAGCAAAACATGTTTCCATGGATTCCAATTTCGGAGAGATCCTTCAATATTCCAGAACACCAGGTAGTAACGTGTGCCTTTTCCACATCGAGGAATACCGACAGAAAGAATCGTGCGTGAATAAAGGCATCGCGAATGTTTCGCTCAATGCGTACGAAATGGTCAGTCGTCGACCGGCCTTCCCTAAAACCACACTGGCACCGGTCAAGCAGTTTGTTAGATTCCAGAAAATGTAGAAGACGACGATTAGCTATATTTTTTTCGAAAAGCTTAGAGGCAACTCGTATGCGCTATTGGGCGATAACTTGTTACGATGAAGGGATCTTTACCCTACTTCAGAACTGGAACAACAACAGCTTCTTTCCATGCAGCTGGAAGGTACCCGGCTGTCCAAAATTTATTAAAAAGTACTAGGAGCGTCCTTTGCGTATCTGAGTGGAGGTTTTTGGTCATGTCATATATTGACGCGAGATAGGCTGGCACCTGCGGCCACCGGCCGCTGCAACGAGAACGACGAAGTGTGTTCTGGAACGCGCGCTCCCCGAGTGTCAGCCTTGACTAAAAAGAACACCGTTTTGCCAAGGCCTCGACTGCTAACTTCGTGACATTTTCTGGTGGAGGTACGGGGTAAATGATACGATCGCCCGAGACACATCGTACTCCTGACTCGTCGCCAGTGCGTAGTCCGACAGAGCTCACCCCGGTACACGTCCGTGCCAGCCGTCGTCTTCAGGGGCTCCAGCCGCAGCACGGTCTGCTAGCTGATCCTACCAGGACGATGCACCAACCGTCTACTGCTGCGCTTGCCACGCCGACGCAGATCCTTTTGCATCAGCCGCAAACACCCAAAGTGTTCCACGGAGGTGCTCTTGAAGACGTCGAAGACTGGCTTGACCACTTCGAAAGGGTCGCCGAATTCAACGATTGGTCCCAAGAGCGCAAGCTGCGTTATGTGTACTTCGCTCTCGGGGACTCCGCAAAGACGTGGTTCGAAAACCATGAGGCGACACTGACATCGTGGGACGAATTTCGTCGGCAGTTAGTTGCCGCCCACCCCAGCGCCGACAGAAAGGAGAGAGCGGAGTTGGCTCTACAGGCAAGAATTCAAGCCCCTAATGAGAGCGTCACGACGTACATTGAAAATATGGCTCGGTTCTTCAGACGTGCAGACGCTTCAATGCCCGAAGACAAAAAGGTTCGACACCTAATGCGAGGCGTAAAGCAGAAAATCTTTGCCGGCCTTATCCGCAACCCACCGACTACGCTTGCGGCCTTTCTCACTGAAGCCACTGCAATGGAAAGGGCACTACAACAGCGCGCCAGGCAGTACAATCGAAACGTGACTGCAATTTCGAGTGGCGTCCCTAACGTGACTGGGAAGCGACGTCAGCGACCTGAGAGAATTAATAAGAGCGGTCATAAGAGAAGAGCTCCAAAAAATGCAGGCGGTCGAGTCCCCGGTCGCGCGACTTTCTGTGGCGGAGATCGTGCGAGACGAGATCAGACAAGCCATCCAAGTTCCTGAACGCTTTGGGGCACCACAGCCGCAGGAGCAAGTTCGGATGACTTATGCGGAAGCCGTACGACGTCCCTCGCTGTATAATACCTCAAACGTCGTGCGCACCACGGAACAGACAGAAGTCGGGCTCAGCCGTCGTAATACGCCGTTTATCAACGAGTCCAGGCCAAGAAAGAGTGATGTCTGGCGCGCTCCTGATCACAGTCCGCTCTGTTTTCATTGCGGCGAAGCCAGCCATATCTACAGGACGTGTCCCTACCGACGCGTGGGTCTCCGTGGGTTCTCTCCGAATGCCCCGCGTCCACGACCTGGTGAGCGTCCGGTGGAGATCGAGAGCTTCCTGGCCAGTCGTCCCAATTTCTTCGAACAGCCAAGACACGAGCCTCGCTCTTCGTCACCGGCTCCGTAACGATACCGGTCGCCAAGTCCTGCCTTCCGTCGAGACGCCCCTAGGCGCCGTTCGCCCAGCCCTGCAAACCGGGAAAACTGATTTCAGCGACCTCCGGAGGTGAGGCCGCTGACGCCGAGTGTACTGAATATCCTCCATTACGACGCAAGCGACGACAGCGACGACAACAGACCGACGTTCAAACGCACTCAGGCAATCCAAGGCACGTCGTAACATCGGATATACCCGTCAGCATAGACGACGAAGAAGTGACAGCTTTAGTCGACACTGGCGCGGACACCTCTGTTATGAGCCGAGAATTTGCCGCTAAACTGAAAAAAGTTTACACGCAGTGGACTGGGTTGCAGGTCCGTACTGCCGGAGGGCACCTCTTAAATCCCGTGGGCAGGTGTACGGCACGAGTGAATGCCGGTTTGTCAGAACAACAGAAGCAACGACTATTAGGCCTCGTGAACGAATTCTCTAGCTGCTTCTCTACAGAATCTAAAGTTCAGCGCACCTCCGTTTCGAAACACCGTATTTTCACAGAGGAATCGGCGCGCCCAGTTCGTCAGCATGCATATCGCGTGTCGCCAATGGAAAGAGAGGCGATTAAACGCCAGGTTAAAGAAATGCTGAACGATGACGTGATTCAGCCTTCGACAAGCCCGTGGGCGTCCCCCGTCGTTCTGGTAAAAAAGAAGGACAATACACTACGTTTCTGTGTCGACTACAGACGGCTTAACACCCGCCGTGGTTGCTCAGTTAGCTAAGGCGTTGTGCTGCTGAGCACGAGGTTGCGGGATCGAATCCCAGCCGCGGCGGCCTCATTTCGATGGAGGCGGAATGCAAAAACGCTCGTGTGCTTGCGTTGTAGCGCACGTTAAAGAACCCGAGGTGGTCAAAATTAATCCGGAACCCTCCACTACGGCGTGCCTCATAATCAGAACTGGTTTTGGCACGTAAAACCCCAGGAAGAAGAAGAGAAGTACAGACGGCTTAACAAAGTCACCAAGCTCGATGTTTACCCCCTGCCAAGGATTGGCGACGCCTTGGACCATCTACGTCATGCCCAGTTCTTTACCTCGTTAGATCTTAAGTCAGGGTACTGGCAGATCGAAGTCGACGAGCGCGACCGCGAGAAGACTGCATTCGTGATACCTGACGGGCTATACGAGTTTAAACTCCTCCCATTCGGCCTGTGTTCCGCTCCCGCCACATTCCAGCGAATGATGGACACTGTACTCGCTGAACTGAAGTGGCAGACGTGCCTCATCTATCTGGACGACGTCGTTGTGTTTTCAAGCACGTTCGATGAACACCTGGCACGGCTGAAGAGTGTTCTTGGTGCTATCCGCAAGGCAAACCTCACCATCAAGCCTGAAAAATGCCACTTTGGTTTTCAGGAACTCAAGTTTCTGGGACACGTGGTCAGCCCCCAGGGCGTTCGGTCAGATCCTGAGAAGTTGGCTGCCGTTGCTGAGTTCCCTCGTCCTACAAATAAGAAGGCTGTTCAGAGGTTTTTAGGACTCTGCGCCTGCTACCGTCGTTTCGTTGAAGGTTTCTCAAAAATCGCTGAGCCTTTCACGAGATTAACACACCACGATGTGGCCTTTCTGTGGACGGAAGAACAAGAACAGGCGTTCACAGAATTACGCAAACGACTGCAAATAGCTCCGGTGCTCGCGCATTTTGACAATGATGCTGAAACTGAAATCCACACGGACGCCAGCAACATTGGTCTCGGAGCCGTTCTTGTTCAGTGGCAAGAAGGGACGGAACGTGTAATCGCTTATGCGAGCCGTAGTCTCACAAAGGCAGAGGCTAACTACTCGACCACTGAAAAGGAGTGTTTAGCAGTCGTTTGGGCCATCAGTAAATTTCGACCCTACCTGTATGGCCGGCCATTTCGAGCGGTCAGCGACCACCATTCACTTTGTTGGCATGCCAATCTCAGGGATCCATCAGGCCGTCTCGCTCGTTGGAGTCTCCGCCTACAGGAGTATGACATAACTGTCGTCTACCGATCTGGACGAAAGCACAGCGACGCTGACTGCCTGTCACGTGCTCCGATTTCACTGACATCATCAGATTTGGAGCAAGATTTACCGTTTCTTAGTGTCATTGACACGGTGAGGATGGCTGACCTACAACGTGCCGACATAGACCTGCTTGCTCTTATCCAGTATCTTCAAGGAGCTGACGTTGTTGTCCCACGCCCGCTGTCACGAGGACTGACATCGTACTGCCTGCGGAGCAATGTACTTCACAAGAAAAACTTTGAAAACAGTCAGGAAATGTTCCTTCTCGTCGTTCCTACTGCATTGCGCCAAGAAGTTTTGCAGGCATGTCACGACGACCCCTGTGCCGGACACTTAGGCTTCACCAGAACACTAGCGCGCATACGCCAGCGATACTACTGGCCACGGCTATTTTCGTCTGTTCAGCACTATGTGAAAACCCGTCGTGACTGCCAGAGGCGTAAAGTACCACCTGTCAAGCCCGCCGGTCTGCTCCAACCTCTGGACCCACCTCCAGCGCCGTTCCAACAAGTGGGCATAGATCTCCTAGGTCCGTTTCCCACGTCATCTTCGGAAAACAAATGGATAGTCGTCGCAATTGACTACCTAACCCGTTACACCGAGACCAAAGCTGTACCCCGGGCAACCGCTGCTGAAGTCGCCAAGTTTTTCGTCCTCAACATTGTACTGCGCCATGGTGCACCCGCTGTTCTCATTACTGATCGCGGTGCAGCATTTACTGCTGATTTAATACAAGAAGTGGTCACGCTGACGCACAGCAACCATCGGAAAACCACGGCTTATCACCCCCAAACTAACGGATTGACAGAGCGCCTTAACAGAACACTGGCCGATATGCTCTCGATGTATGTTGATGTAGAGCACAAGACGTGGGACGAAATTTTGCCATAAGTGACATTTTTCCATAATACAGCTCAGCAGGAGACCACCCAGCTCACCCCATTTGAACTTGTCTATGGACGTCGCGTCACGACACCTTTAGACGCCATGCTTCCAGTAGACGACGGCACCACGACAAGCGAGGGCGCTGATGACTTTATCCAGCAAGCAGAGGAAGCTCGCCAGCTTGCTCGGAACCGCATCCGCAGTCAGCAGAGTACCGATGCCCGTCGTTACAACCAGAGCCGACGGAATGTCCAGTACAACCCCGGCGACCACGTGTGGGTGTGGACACCTGTCCGTCACCGTGGGCTCTCGGAGAAACTATTGCGACGATACTTCGGACCATACGGGGTTGTGCGCCCGCTTAGTGATGTGAATTACGAGGTCCTGCTCCAAAGCGTTGATCCTCGCTTGAGTCGACGACGTCCCCGCCCCGAAGTTGTACACGTAGTACGGATGAAGCCGTACTACACCCGCGAGTGAAGTGCACCTTTCAAACCCTTCGCCGTCCTACGCAGTGTTGTGGTTATCCTTAGCTTTTGGGACCACATTTGCTATTAGACTTGTCCTACCACCTTATGCACTTTATTTTACCCAGCCGACCGGGACGGTCGCTTTTGAAAGGGGAGAAATGACGCGAGATAGGCTGGCACCTGCGGCCACCGGCCGCTGCAACGAGAAGGACGAAGTGTGTTCTGGAACGCGCGCTCCCCGAGTGTCAGCCTTGACTAAAAAGAACACCGTTTTGCCAAGGCCTCGACTGCTAACTTCGTGACAATATATTATTATGTAGGCTCCCGATGCACAGCTCTAGCTCACGTTCAAGGAAGCTATACTAAAAGGAAGCTTGTAAGGGTTCTGTGACCATTTACGGCCGAGTGCCTTGCGTTCAGCTATTTATTTGTGTTTCAGAAATGATTCAATGATTCGGAACACTGAATCGAGCTGGACACACGCTCGAAGTGTTTGCCGAGAGCATTGCCCATGTCTTCCAAGCTGTTTCTTTGTTGATTGACCAGGGGTAATGGATGGGTTTCATGCCCCTTTAGCCTTCTAAGGCCATTCCACACTTTGAACTCCTGCGTATAAGATGTTAAGCCAGAGAGAAACCTCTTCCAGCTGGCCCTCCTTGCCTGTCGTCGCGTCCGCTTTCGCTGTGATTTTATAGGTTTAAACTCAACAAGATTTTCTGTTGTCGGGGAGCGACGCGCGCAGTACGCCGCACACTTTGTTTTCTTTCCTTCGTGCAAGTCTGCAGTCTTCATTCCACCAGGGAACCCGTCTTTTAGATGAGACATTTTGTTTGTGGAATCAATTTTTCAGCTGCGTCAAGTATAAAACCAGTAAAATAAGCTACTGCGTCATCAACCCTAAAATCGTTGATAAAATATTGTGTTAAGCAGGTTGATTCCTTAAAACGTTTCCAGCCAGCCGATGTTATTTTCCAACAGAGGCGTGGGGTGGATTGTCATGTTGTTGTACTAGGTTCAGTATTACAGGCAAGTGGTCACTCATAAATGGATTCATGAAGAGATTCCATTCTATCTAAGGAACGAAGGCGACAGGTGTGAATCGCTAATTCTATGGAAAAATACGAATTGTGTTCGATATTGTAGTAGGTTGGCTTTTTTTATTAAAGATGCAGATACCAGGGGTTACTAGGACGTTTTCTATAAGACGACCCTTTGCATCAAAGCGGGAGTCTCCCCACAAATTGCTGTGAGCATTGAAATCACCGACGATAATGTGTGGTCCTGAGTTCGTGATGAGGCGGTACGCAAATGCAACACATGGTTATTATATTGTTGTAGAGAATCGCCCACACAGACACCGCCTCGAGGGGCGTTAGAGAGAGAGATTTTCGCAAGCAACAGATTTATCCGCAACTATTGCTACACCTCCGGACGACGAGGCAATAGCGTTGACACGGTGTCTCCGCAAGATAGCATATTGTCTGAAGAAGTTTGTTTGTGTAGGTTTTAGATGTGTTTCCTGAACACACAGCACGTTTGGATTATATATATATATATATATATATATATATATATATATATATATATATATATATATGAGTTCTCTGATATTGTCGAGGTCATCAAAAGGTCCTCTCACATTTCACTGTAGCATTTGTGCGTCCATTTTGAATGTGTTTTATGTTGTGTGTTCACGAATGCAAACTTAGCTCATGGAGCCCTTTCCGGGTGTCAGGATGGGGAGTTCGTCTTTTTTGGAGCGTTTTATGGAATCGCATCGCTCCTTAGGCGCTGGCTGCGCCTACACGCTCGCTGTTGCGTCTATCGCCTCTTGCGATCGAGGCGCTGGACACGCGTTCTTGCAACCGATCGCAAGGCCATCGGCCTCATACAGTAGGCTAACGTAGACATAGTACAGTGATTTCAAGTCTACTAGAGTTGAAATACGTGATAACGATGCCGGTGACTGACGCAAATATTTTATAACGATTGGCGTTTAGATGTTTCCGGGTTGCATTGGGTTGGCCGTACACAAGCATGCACTCTTATGTTTTAGTTCCCAAGTCAAGCGATCACAGAGTGAGAAGATTTTTCAATTCACGTTGGAAATTCGCGGATGCCGGTTCTCTTAGTCCAGTGAAAACCAATACAGCCAAAATAGTTCACCACGCATGCATACACTCACCGCGGCTGATGATGCGCGTCACATTTTACTGCGAGAGCATTACTTGGTTCATTGTGCGATCCCGCCGTCATCAGAAAGCCGTGGCACAAGAACGGCACACTGATTACGCCATCTTCATGTAACTAAAAAAAATTTGTCTGCCAGACCGCCACTGCTACAGCTCCGTAGCCGAGCGTTCGAACCACTGCACCACCGTTGCATTCTTTTTTTTTTTCATTATTGCATGGAATTATAAGTCGTGTCATGCGAAAATTTGTTGCATTACATTTAGACACACAGGAAAAAGAAATCCACAAATGCAACGCAGTCCAATGAACGCTAAAAAATCGGGCAAAGAAACACAAGCGTCCAGATGCGCAATCCACTCAGGAAGGGGATCAAAGACTGCAACCACACTCCGCACATGAGCAGCCTCTTCTCGAAAGACAGACGTTGTCGAGCGAGCTGGCTCGGCATGTCTGTCGATCATTCGACTTCTCCATAATGAATTGAGTCCTAACAACATTAACAATCATATGGTGTATTAGTGATTGTCTTTTTGAAAGGAAGGAATCGTTGCATTGCGCCACCGTTGCAACAGGCGACAGTGATGAATATGTTCGAAGCTGTGCACGTGGTTGGGCTCTGCCTGGCGGGCGATTCACTAGATGGCGCATAATAGGAGTGGCGCCACTGACGGCTTCATCGCCCGAAATTGAATCGCCCGCGTCTACGTCATCAAGTAAGACAGCAAAGCCTGGATAAAGGCGGAGGGTTCACTCCCGACGAAGTACGAGACCATCACAACGCAGCGAAACCTTCGAAGCGAGCCGTCCAGCTCGAAGACTGCTTCGCTGCAGACGGAGAGGTGTGCGCTGTGCAGTTATTCGAAAGGGGACTCGTTGTTGCCGCCGCGCGCTTCGTAGCTTACAATCAGCTTGTGAGATGGAGTATAGATGTCGCATACACCCCGTGACACTTGATCTTGATTGACTGCTTCAGCAGCCCATAATACGACCACAATCATGTGCCACAGTCACTCGCACACATACTTCGGGCTAGTCCAACTCAAACGTGGTAGGGCCAGAGTGTCATATTTCCTGTCGTAAGCATAGAAATATTAAAGTCAGCGCATTCTGTACCAAATAACAAAACTACTCAAACGCGCGTACCATGCGCACGGCCATTTTCGAAATACTTTCTTTTTCTGTCCATGGGCTCACCAAAGATAAGCTGCATTGACAAAACAAGCCACGCTGCACTTGTTACGCGTGCGTGACATACGACACACGAATATAAGGACACCCAACGTGCTCTTGTAACTGCTCTCGCACAACCATTCCCCAGCGCTCTTGAGTTCCAGGTTATGCGAACCAGTGCAGTGTAACAGTCAAGAGCACCAACACCCTTAGTTTATCCTCAGCTTATAATGGTGCAGCTTACATTATCTGACTGCTAGTCTCCAAATACAAATTCTTCGTATATCATCCCGGTGTGTATTGCAAAGAAAGCAAAAGAGAAAAACATAAAACGCTCCACCCATCCATTACCGTGGCTGTATGCCAGAAGCTACTGCGAAGAGGAGAAAGAAGAAGTGCG